>NC_081384.1:1736913-1821913 GCF_030684315.1 Stegostoma tigrinum | reverse complement strand
AAATGCTGCTTGAAGAATGATTAATTGACAGATTCTGTCTGTGGTGAGATTCAGGTCTGCAGTAACATCCTCAGCAGATGAGTCAAATTGCACATAAACCAAATAATCATTATTCTGGAGTTTTTTCATTCATCACAGTTTCAGGAGTCAGAAAGTCTGTGCTATTTTTCTGTATCACAAACTGACCATGTGACTGTATTTTCAAATAATGCAGCATTGGTTTGAATAATGAAAAAATATGAATGGGTGAATGGACCACAGACTCCTGCCAGATATGCACAATTCTTTCAATTCCTCTGTTCACCCGATGCACAGTTCCATGTGTTCTCATTCACACTGTGTCTCACTCACTCACTCACCTACATGGGATCTGAATGTACCCATTTCTAAACTTCTCATAGATAATGGGAACTGCAGATGCTGGAGATTCCGAGATAATAAAATGTGAGGCTGGATGAACACAGCAGGCCAAGCAGCATCTCAGGAGCACAAAAGCTGACGTTTTGGGCCTAGACCCTTCATCAGAGAGGGGGATGGGGGGAGGGAACTGGAATAAATAGGGAGAGAGGGGGAGGCGGACCGAAGATGGAGAGTAAAGAAGATAGGTGGAGAGGGTGTAGGTGGGGAGGTAGGGAGGGGATAGGTCAGTCCAGGGAAGACGGACAGGTCAAGGAGGTGGGATGAGGTTAGTAGGTAGCTGGGGGTGCGGCTTGGGGTGGGAGGAAGGGATGGGTGAGAGGAAGAACCGGTTAGGGAGGCAGAGACAGGTTGGACTGGTTTTGGGATGCAGTGGGTGGGGGGGAAGAGCTGGGCTGGTTGTGTGGTGCAGTGGGGGGAGGGGATGAACTGGGCTGGTTGAGGGATGCAGTGGGGGAAGGGGAGATTTTGAAACTGGTGAAGTCCACATTGATACCATATGGCTGCAGGGTTCCCAGGCGGAATATGAGTTGCTGTTCCTGCAACCTTCGGGTGGCATCATTGTGGCAGTGCAGGAGGCCCATGATGGACATGTCATCAAGAGAATGGGAGGGGGAGTGGAAATGGTTTGCGACTGGGAGGTGCAGTTGTTTGTTGCGAACTGAGCGGAGGTGTTCTGCAAAGCGGTCCCCAAGCCTCCGCTTGGTTTCCCCAATGTAGAGAAAGCCGCACCGGGTACAGTGGATGCAGTATACCACATTGGCAGATGTGCAGGTGAACCTCTGCTTAATGTGGAATGTCATCTTGGGGCCTGGGATGGGGGTGAGGGAGGAGGTGTGGGGACACCTCACCCCCATCCCAGGCCCCAAGATGACATTCCACATTAAGCAGAGGTTCACCTGCACATCTGCCAATGTGGTATACTGCATCCACTGTACCCGGTGCGGCTTTCTCTACATTGGGGAAACCAAGCGGAGGCTTGGGGACCGCTTTGCAGAACACCTCCGCTCAGTTCGCAACAAACAACTGCACCTCCCAGTCGCAAACCATTTCCACTCCCCCTCCCATTCTCTTGATGACATGTCCATCATGGGCCTCCTGCACTGCCACAATGATGCCACCCGAAGGTTGCAGGAACAGCAACTCATATTCCGCCTGGGAACCCTGCAGCCATATGGTATCAATGTGGACTTCACCAGTTTCAAAATCTCCCCTTCCCCCACTGCATCCCTCAACCAGCCCAGTTCATCCCCTCCCCCCACTGCACCACACAACCAGCCCAGCTCTTCCCCCCCACCCACTGCATCCCAAAACCAGTCCAACCTGTCTCTGCCTCCCTAACCGGTTCTTCCTCTCACCCATCCCTTCCTCCCACCCCAAGCCGCACCCCCAGCTACCTACTAACCTCATCCCACCTCCTTGACCTGTCCGTCTTCCCTGGACTGACCTATCCCCTCCCTACCTCCCCACCTACACCCTCTCCACCTATCTTCTTTACTCTCCATCTTCGGTCCGCCTCCCCCTCTCTCCCTATTTATTCCAGTTCCCTCCCCCCATCCCCCTCTCTGATGAAGGGTCTAGGCCCGAAACGTCAGCTTTTGTGCTCCTGAGATGCTGCTTGGCCTGCTGTGTTCATCCAGCCTCACATTTTATTATCTCTAAACTTCTCATCCTTGTTTTCAAAGCCCACTGCATTCTCTGCCATCCGTGGTCTGTCTGCACCCTCATCAAAAGCATTTGGTGTTTATTAAATAGCGAATTATGTCAAGGTGGCTCAGAGAGATTATAAAATCAAACTTGGCCATGAGCCACATAAAGATATAATTGTGCAGATGATGAACAATTTGAGGCAGTCTTTAAGAATAGTCTGAAAGGAGAACCGTCATAGAGTATGTACAGCATGGAAACAGTCCTTTTCATCCAAATCGTCCATGCCGACAGGATATCCTAAATTAATCTAGTCCCATTTACCAGCATATGGTCCATATCCCTCTAAACCCTTCCTACTCATGTCCCCATCCAGATACGTTTTAAATGCTGTAATTGTACCAGCCCCCACCACTTCCTCTGGCAGGTCATTCCATACACGCACCACCCTCTGCGTTAAAAAGTGTCCTTTAGAGCCCTTTTAAACCTTTCCCCTCTCACCTTAAACCTATGCCCCCCTAGTTTTGGACTCCCCCACCCTGGGGAAAAAGACCTTGTCTATTCACCCTGTCCATGCCCCTCATGATTTTATAAACTCTATAAGGCCCCCCTTCAGCCTCTGATGCTCCAAGAAAAATAGTCCCAGGCTATTCAGCCTCTCCCTAAAGCTCAAACCCACCACTTTGGCAATATCTTTGTAAATCTTTTCTGCACTCCTTCAAGTTTAACAATATCTTTCCTACATCATGAAGACAGTATTGCATGCAGTATTCCAGAAGTGGTCTAACCAATGCCCTGTACAGCCACAACATGACCTTCCAATGCCTGTATTCAATGGACTGTCTAATAAAGACAACCTTACTATATGCTTTCGTCACTAACATGTCTACCTGTGACTCCACTTTCAAGAATTACGAACCTGCATACTGAGGTCTCTTTATGTGACAGCACTCCCCAAGACCCTACTATTACCTGGATAAGTCCTGCCCTGATTTTCTTTACTAAAATGCAACAGCTCACATTTATCTAGATTAAACTCCAACTGCCACTCCTCAGCCCATCGGTCCATCTGATCAAAGTCCTGCCGTACTCTGATGTTAACCTTCTTCACTATCTGCTACACTGCCAATTTTGGTGTCATCTGCAAACTTACTAACCATACCTCCTATATTCACATCCAAATCATTTATATAAATGCAGTGGAACCCAGCACCGATCCTTGCGGCACACCACTGGTCACAGGCCTCCAGTCTGAAGATCAAACCTTTACCACCACCCTCTGTCACCTGCCTTCAAGCCAATTTTGTATCCAATTGGCTACCACTCCCTGAATTACATCTGATCCAACGTTGCTAACCAGTCTATCAGGTGGAGCCTTGTCAAATACCTTGCTGAAGTCCACATAGACAACATCAACCACTCTGTCTTCATCAATTTTCTATTATCTCTTCAAAAAGCCCAATCACGTCAATGAATTACAATTTCCCTCACAGAAAGCCACATTCCTAATCAGTCCCTGCCTTTCTAAATACATGTAAATCCTGTCCCTAAGGATAGCCTCCAACAAATTGCTCACCACCAATGTCAGGCTCACCAGCTTAGACCCTTCATCAGAGAGGGGGATGGGGTGAGGGTTCTTCTTTTCTCTCCATCTTCGGTCCGCCTCCCCCTCTCTCCCTATTTATTCCAGAACCCTCACCCCATCCCCCTCTCTGATGAAGGGTCTAGGCCCGAAACGTCAGCTTTTGTGCTCCTGAGATGCTGCTTGGCCTGCTGTGTTCATCCAGCCTCACATTTTGTTGTCTTGGATTCTCCAGCATCTGCAGTTCCTATTATCTCAGTAAAACTCTCCCTACTCTTTTTAACAGAAAGTAAATTTGTCTCCACACTGTTACCATCAAGTATCCTACGACAGGTACAGCACAGGCTTTAGATACAGAGGAAAGCTCCCTTTACTCATGTTAATCAAAAAAACACAAATCCGACAACACCATCCCTGTCAAATACTCCCAGGACTCAGACAGCACAGGGTTTAGACAGAGTCAATCTCCCTCTACTTTTTTAAACTGAACGTAAAGCTCCCATTTCTCTTTTAAACTGAATGTAAAGCTCTCTCTACACTTTGTGTTCTAAGCTCCCATCACACACCCAGGAAAATCATACCCTCAAAGCCAATTCTCTTCATGTTTTAACTCAATAACAGCAATCTTTGACACAGTGAAATATGTCGATGTGAATCTGAAATGACTTGATCAAGGTTTAGTTTTGAAAACGCATGTGTTACTATTGGCAGATGCTTGTTGTGTGTTATTTCTTAAACAGAGAATGAGAACTTGTGTTGCAATCTTTAAGCTCTGCTCGCTTGTGTACATTGCTGAGGGAGTGGCTGCCTGATGATACCAGTTTGCTTGTTCTCGTTTAAACCGACCCCGCCCTCCAGCAGCAGTCCACTCATTCCCGTGGGAGGGAGAAATCGGTGATAAAAGATCAGCAGGCCAGGAGCACTGCACTGAAGTGGATAAGTCAGCAGCTTGTGTCCGGGACCCTGTAGCATTGCGAAGGTAAGTAAGCACCACGTTTGTTGTTGGCTAAAATGATCATCAGGAATTATGGAAGATTTTGGAGTAAATGCTATCTGAAATCTAAGTAGGAAATGAGAACAGTGTGGGGCGAAATGGATGGTAAAGACACAGCTGGGCAAAGGACAGGGTTTAGTTTGTTTCTGAAAACAGGTATGAGGTCCGGAGGATGTCAGCTTTCTGGTCAAAGGGATTGCTTCACTACTGCTGAATGTTCAGGAGAGAAAGTGATATTTCAGTGAGATCCAGAAGATGGAATCAGGAAGAGTGGGAATTTTGGTAATGCCAGTGGGATATCCTGGGAGTGGGTAAGGATGCTGATTGGAATCTGCCCTCTGACCAGGGAGGGAGGGCTGAAGGTCCTGCTGGCTGGGCAGTGCCACAGTGTGAGGTAATGGGCAGGACAGGAGGGCGGGGGGTCTCAGGGCTGTAATGCAGATTGAATGGCTGATTCCAAGCAGAATGGGGGATTAACTGAATCATCTTCCTGTGCACTGTGGAACAGGGAAGAGCAGGGGCAGCAAGCAGATCCTATACCAGGGATGAACTGCTGGGCTGGCTGCAGACTGAGCCAGGTATTGAACAAGAAAGAGTAGAGGATGGTGAAATGCAGCAAGGGAGGAAGGTCTCTGATCTTCCAGTGGCTGGAGGATTGTGAATTTGGGGTTCACATGCAGTGATCAGTTTACAAAATACCTCTCAAAAATGGGTCAGTCAGTGTCCATTAAAGTAGGAATTTAGTTTCCTTCAACTTGTGAAATAACTAATGCCATGAAGAAACATTCACTGAGATAATATTTAGGAGGAGGCTTTAGTAACACAAGGATATAAAATTTCCATCAGTAACAAAGACACCAAAGAGAGGGCTGGGATTTCTTCCTGTAGTGAGTTGTGGTTTGGAATGTGCCATCTGAATTTACACTGGAAGTGAATTCAACAAGAATATTCAAAAGGAAATCATTTAAACACTTCCACAGGAGAATTATTCAAGACTACAAAGAATGGACAGAAGGATTAATCTGATTAATCAAAGACTCAACATTAGTATGATGGGATGACTGATCTCTAGTTTTGTATGATTCTATTTCTTTCTGATTCCAAACATTTAAATTCTGTGAGGTTGTCCTATTTAAATCTTTGCACCTGATGCTACTCCTGTATCTACCTGCAAACCAGTGAAATGTCTCCTCTGAACAAACATGTACTTCAGAGTGTTACTGAACGGTGTAATTGCAGGGGCCTGGTAGATAGTCCACACCAGCGCATGGCTTCAGGGCACTAAGTGGAGGGTTTTATTGGGACATACTCCACCAGAGATTTTATTCAGGAGCCTTGAGAACCTTCAGCTTAACACTCTTGTGGTGGAATCAGTGCAACATTTGATTATTATTCATTACTGTCATGTGTACTGAGGTACAATGAAATGTGTTTTATGCACTTTACAGGCAGGCCATGCTATACAATTGCACCAGGGTAACAGAACAGAGTGCAGGAAAGTGTCACAGTTGCCGAGAGTGCAGAGTGAGATTAACATTAATACTTAAAGGAGTCTGTTGAAAGGTCTGATATCAGTGGGAAGAAGCCATCCTTGAATCTGTTTGTACATGTATACCAACTTCTATATTGTCTCCTCAGTGGAAGAGGGTGACAGTATAACTGGGGTGGGAGGGGTCTTTGACGATGTTGGTGGCTTTCCTGAGGCAGTGGGAAGTGTAGATGGAGTCACTGGAAGGAAGGGTGGTTTGCCTGAATGCACTGTGCTGTGTTCACTACTCTGTGGTTTCTTGCGGTGCTGGAAATGGCGGTTGCCAAACCATGCTGTGTTGTATCTGGATAGGATGCTTTCTGTGGTATATCTATAAAAATTGGTAAGAGTCATTGTGGACATGCTGAATTTCCTCAGCCTCCCGAGGCAGTAGAGATGTTGCATCAACAGTGCCCATTGGACTGCTGTAGTTCAAGAAAGCAGCAGCTGACCACCTTCTCCAGGGCAATTGGGGATGTTCTAGTCCATTCAGTGATACCTACTTATTCTGAGTGAAGTTTACAGGTGCCAAACTGGAAGCTGTTGAGATTGTATCAGATAATGGGAACTGCAGATGCTGGAGAATCCAAGATAACAAAGTGTGGAGCTGGATGAACACAGCAGGCCAAGCAGCATCTCAGGAGCACAAAAGCTGACGTTTCGGGCCTAGACCCTTCATCAGAGAGGGGGATGGGGAGAGGGAACTGGAATAAATAGGGAGAGGGGGAGGTGGACCGAAGATGGAGAGAAAACAAGATAGGTAGAGAGGAGAGTAGCAGTTTCAAGGCTGAAGAGATTACAAGAGAGTTGCAGTAGGAGAGAGATGGTAACGTGTTCACTTCCTCGACCTCCGCTCCATTTGGTTTGTATCTTTTATCACTTTAGTAAGTGCGCCAAAGGAAAAATTGAAACACAACATGAAATATGTTGATAAAAATACTCGTTTAATTCGGCAAATTCCAAGCGAGGCTGTCCCAAGTTTTATCAGTTGACCATCTGCATGATTCTGCTTCCTACCTCACTGCGATTAAAACTGATTCAGAGATTTTCTAATCAACTCTCCCATTGAGAGAAGTTGTTACAGATCTCTAGAACAGCTGGGATTTGAACCTGGATCTCCTCACACTATCTGTGCCTGTTCTACAGTGAGTGGGACTGACAACTACATTGGCTAGGAGCTCAGCCAAAACTTCTGATTCAAATGTTACTGAAGAGCACTTAGTCTCTGGTCCGCTTGTATGCAAATTGTTGGACTCCAGGAAATATCAATAAGTAATTCAGGTTAAATAAAAGACTGTAGAGGGCACAGAGAGGATTTACCAGGATGTTGCCTGTAATGAAGAAAGATTGGGCAGACTGGGGTTGTTTCGTCAGAGCAGAGAAGATTGATAGGGGACATGATTGAGATTTATAAAATTAAGCGGGGCATAAGACTATCTAAAGGCAGGAAGAGAATTTTCCTGTTGATGGAGGGATCACTGACCAGGGGCATAGATTTAAGGGATGGGTTAAGAGGGTTGGAGAGAATGTCAGAAACATTTTCACCCAGAGGGTGGTGTGAAGCTGGAGCACACTGCCCGTGAAGGTGGTAATATTGAAGAAGCGTTTGGGTGTGCACTTGTGGCAGGTGCTAGGACATACATAGCTATGGACCAAGTGCTGGAAAATGGGGTTTGAATACTTAGATCTGAAACAAAAGCAGAAATAGCTGGTGGAACTCCGCAGGTCTGGCAGTATCTGTGGGAAGAAAGCAGAGTTAACGTTTTGAGTCCAGTGACTCTTCACCAGAAGTGATTAGACCTATCGAGTGGATGATCTCTCTCAGCCTCCTCCTGTGGTCCCTAGCACCACAGATCCTAGTCTCCAGACAATTCAATTCACTCCATGTGATATCAGGGAATGATTGGAGATACTGGAGGCTGTGGGCCCTGACACATTCTGGCAATAGTACTGAAGACTTGTGCTCCCCTAACCAAGCTGATCCAGTACAATTACAGCACGGGTATCTACCCAACAATGTGGAAAATTGCCCAGGTATGTCCTGTAGATAAAAAGCAGGATAAATCCAACCCGGCCAATTACCGCCCCATCAGTAAAGTGATGGAAGGTGTCAGTAACAGCAGTATCAAGCAGCACCTGCTCAGCAATAATCTGCTCAGTGACGCCCAGTTTGGGTTCCGCCAGGGCCACTCAGCTCCTGACCTCATTACAGCCTTGGTTCACACATGGACAAAGAAGCTGAATTCCAGAGGGTGAGGCGAGAGTGACAGCCATTGATATCAAGGCTGCATTCAACCGAGTGTGGCATCAAGGAGCCCTGGCAAAACTGGAATCAATGGGTATCAGGGGCAAATGCTCTCATGGATGGAGTCCTACCTGACACAGGAAGATGGTCGTGGTTGTTGGAGGTCAGTCATCTCAGCTCCAGGACATCTCTGCAGGAGTTCCTCAGGGTAGTGTCCTCGGCCCAACCATCTTCAGCTGCTTCATCAATGACCTTCCCTCATCATAAGGTCAGACGTGGGGATGTTCACTGATGATTACACAATGTTCAGCACCATTCGTGACTCATCAGATACTGAAGCAGTCCGTATCCAAATGCGATAAGATCTGGGCAATATGAAGGCTTGGGCTGGCAAGTACCAAGTAACATCTGTGCCACACAAATGCCAGGATCTGACAGTCACCAAGAAGAGATAATCTAATCATCATTCCTTAATAATTAATAGCAATACCATCACAAAGCCCTCACTATCAACATCCTGGGTGTTACCATTGATGAGAAATTGAACTGGATTAGCCACGTAAACAGTGGCTACAAGAGCAGGTCAGAGACTGGGAATCCTGCAGTGACTAACTCACCTCCCAACTCCTCAAAGCCTGTCCCACCATCTACAAGGCACAAGTCAGGAGTGTGATGGGACACTCCCCACTTGCCTGGATGGGAGCAGCTCCAACAACACTCAAGAAGCTTGACACCATCCAGGACAAAGCAGCCGCTTGATTGGCACCACATCCAGAAATGTCTCTACCACAGACTTTCAGTGGCAGCAGAACTGCTATGATGTGCTGCAGAATTGCAGGAAGGTTTCTTAGACTGCATGTTCCAAACTTATAACCATCAGCTTTACTCTATAATCAATCTTATGCTGTCCCTGTCCTGGGAGTGTTTGATGGGGACAGTGTTGGAGAAGCTTTGCCTTCACTTTTAAACATTAGACAGTGTACAATTTCCTCTAATGAGTAGTACAACGCTCCAAACGTTCAGTTTCATAAACAGGAATGAATCAGAAACATGAAGTTGCACAAAAGGACATTATGATTTGCTGTGGTTCTGAGCAAGATTCTGCAATCAAGAAGCTTTAAGGAAATCTGTGTTGCTGGCTAATTTCCTTTTGTTGTCAACAGCTGGCAATTCTAACAATACCCTCCAACTAATCCAGAAGGAGCTCTGCTGAGGGTTATCTAAAGGTTAGGCGTGTGGAGAAGCTGGGAAATCAGTTAGAGAAAGCTGACACAAAAATCTCCCACTGACTGCGGTGAAATTAAGTTTTATTGATAGGAGAATTGAATCATCATTGCTGTAGTAACCAGCAGGATGTCCAGCCGAAGCGGGAGGCGGGGGGGAAGCTTCTAGATTCTGTTCCGGCAGTACATGGAGAAATTGGAGTGGGTGGGGTCAGTGATTAGGAAACCGAGACAGCAGATGGATCTCCGAGTACAGAGTAAAAGGGCGAATATTTCAGATACAATGTGCCAGAGAATAGCTGCCTTTTTTGTTGGAGACCCCCTGGGACCAAGCGGTGGTGACTCTCCCCAAGTGTTAGTTGCTGGGTGTGTTTCCATGGGTATTGAAGATGGTGCTGTCAGTTTCCTAGGTTACAGCCCACATGATCAGTCTTCCTGTCAACATCCTGTTCGACTGTGGGAGTATCACAGTTCCAGCCTGACCTTCCCAGTAGGTTGTTTAATACACTGTCAGACAGAGCTCTAAGAAATGCACTCAGCCCAGTGTGTTTTGTTCCCACCACAGGAGCTGTGCTGACCCAGTGAACCCCACCGTAGATGGGATCAGTTCATTCTGTGAACCAGAATTTCAACACAGGAAGACACCAGATTTGGGAGTGGTGTAACTGAGCTGTTTAAGATGAAGGATTTGATAGGGCTGATGAGCAAAGAACAGAACAGGCCCTTCAGCCCACTTTCTAAACCAAAAGGCTTTTGCCTCTGCGCTGTCCATATCTCTCTATTCCCTTCCTGTTCATGTACCTGTCAGATGCCTCAAATGTTGCTGTTGTACCTGTATCTGCATCGACAGTGCATTTCAATCTAGTTTACTACCCTCTGTGTCTAATAAAATCTTGTCCCTCACCACCTCCTACTTCTCCCTTTAAACTTTGTAATTGCCATTTGAATGCAACAAAAAAGGACTCCGATTGTCCGTTCTACCCACGCATTTCATAATTTTATAAACTTTGCTCAGGTTGCCCTCAGCCTCTGGCTTGCAAGTGAGAACAAACCAAGTTTTCCCAATCATTCCTCAGAGCTAATACCCTCCAAACCAGGCAACATTGTGAGAGAATCTGTTCCCTCTGGTTGATGGCGGGGGTTGTGGTGCGTGGGGAAGGGGTCAGCTAGCCCATTCTGGGGGGTGGGGGGGGGGGGTTCAGGAAGCCTTACCTCTATCAAAGATGCAACCTGGAACTTCTCTGCCCCAGAACGTTCCAAGGCTGGAGGCCAATTGGAAATGTTAGAAAGGAGATGGATGGGTTCCCACTGTGTAGGGGCTCAGAGTTATAGAATGGGAAAAGGTCAATTAAATGAAGAAACAGCTGGCCTGTGATCTAAAAGATGAAGATTCAAACAAGCTGAACAGCCTACACTGCCCTTTGTTCTGAAAACAGTTTCCCACTTGATGTAAAATCACATGCGTTCGAAGCAGCAAACCTGCTTCACCACTCATTAAGACCATAGCTGACCTCATTGTGGTTTCCACTTCACTTTTTTGCCTGTTCCCCATAACCCCCAACTCCACCATCAATCAGAAATCTGTCCAACTAGCAGTACGTTCCACAGACTGCTAGCTCTCAGAAGAAATAGGAAGACCAGCGATTATTTCTATACTGTCCCCCTAATTCTAGATAACCCCGTGGGGACTGTTTCACATCTGCCCTGTCAAACCCCCTCAGACTCTGACATCTGTCAGTAAAATCACACATCTCTCCTTTGGAACTGCAAAGAGTATAGATTCCAGCTGCTTAGTAATTCCTCCCCAATCTCCAGTTCCCTAAGAGCTTGAGGGACTAAGCCATTAGGCCATTTTCGGAAAGATGTGAGTGTATTGGACAGAGTGCGAAACTGATTTACTAGAATGGTTCCTGAAATGGGAAACTTCAGTGAGAAGACATTGAAGAGGTTGGAGCAGTTCTTCCTGAAGGCTGAGGAGATCTGATAACGGTTTTCAATATTGTGAATGGGCTGGATAGAGTAGATGGAGTCTCTCAGCATAGGAATAGACCCTTTGGCCCAACTCACCTGGGCTAAGCCACCATCCCAATCTGACCGAGTCCCATTTGCCAGCCTTTGCCCCACTTCCCTTTTAAACCCCTCCTGTTCATGTACCCATCCAGGTGCCACTTCCCCTGGCAGCACATCTGATACATGAACCACCTTCTGTATGAAACGGTTACCTCACAGGTCCTGAATAAGCCTTCCCCTTTCTCATCTTTAATTCACAAATCTGATTGGGACAAGCTGTTCCTGACTGCAAAAGGGAAAACAAACAAGGGGACAGATTTAAAGTGCTTTGGGATAGAAGCGAGGGTGGTGCAAGGAAAATCCTTGGTCAGCCTGTGAGCTGTTAGGGTCTGGACCGTGCTGCATGGAAATGTGGAGGAGGCGGGTTCGATTGAGGCATCCAGGAGAGGTATTGGGTGGTTGTGAATGAAATAGTGTTCAGTGTCATGGGAGAGAAAGCAGGAGATTGGTTCTGGGTAATGATGCTCATTTGAAGAGCCAGTACAGGAATGAGTCTGAATGGCCTCCTGCACCATCACTCTCCTGTGACTTGGGGCTTTTTTTTTTTTATATAAGTAAAAATCTTTGAATTATTCTGATTCGCAATAGTTCTGCGATTCCAAGTTAATGTTACCAGTACATAGCCACTCCTTGCTAGTCAGCACACTGAGAAATCTAACAATGATCTCATCCTCTGGCACTGTCCTGTCTCTCTGTGTGTGTGTGTGTGCGTGTGTGCGCGTGCGTGCTCATTGCCTGAGCCAGTGGTAGACTGCAAGTCAGCATTGTCTGTAATCCCTTCCCCACCCACTCCCTGGACACAGCATGTAGCTGAGCACCACAATCCACCTCCCACCACAAACCCCCCACCCCAACCCCGGGGAGTGGTCAGAGAGGATGTGGGTGTTCAGGAGGCATTGTGTTTACCTGGCATTCTGCCTTTCAAGCATTCCACGTAACGCACTGACAGGTCCCAGAAACACCTCCCCCACTTGTTTGCAACTTCCCCATCTGCTGGAAGAAGCTGAGTCCATTCAGCACATTGCTAACTCTGCTATTCAATTGGAAGTTGCTGTTATGCTCCTTATTCTTGCAGAGATGTGACTGACCATTCGGTTTGCTTTCCAGCTGACCAGAGAATTTCCATTTACTGTCAAGTATGTCTCAGTTGTTGCTCTCACTCACCTTGAGTCATCAGTTTGTGATTCAAGCCCCGCTCCAGGAGCTTTGCAGTTCTGTACAGGAGGCCTGTGACCTGCATCCCTGTAACCGCGCCCCCCTCCTCTTCCCCTACACCCCCTCCCTATCCCTGTAAACCCCCCCCCTTCCCCTACGCACCATCCCTATCTCTGTCGCCCCTCTACACCCCTCCGTATCCCTGTCACTCCCCCTTCCCCTACGCACTGTCCCTACCCTCCAGCCCCTATGCACCATCCCTATCTCTGTCACCCTCTCCCGCCCCCTGTAACCACCCCTTGTTGTTCCTACAAATGATTAAAACTCCTTTAAAAAGCTTATGTTTAACTTGTGTATTTTGGCTGTATTTATAATTGATTGCAAATTAATAATGGCATTTGGTTTTGTTTTTCAGGCCTGATCGATAAACATTCCCAATAGCCAGAAGGACCAACCCAAGAAGTGGTGACAGTTTGAGGACTGCTTCCAATCTCAGTCCAAGTGAGACCTGAAGGCACTGATGAAAGACAGAGGCTTCCTCTCTGACACCATGTCAAGACACACCATCCGCGTGAACAGGAGCCAGAGCCCGGCTCCATCTGCTCACGTGGAGACCGTTCTCCTGAGTGGGTCCTCTGTCTGTCACAGCCAGCCGAGAGCTGTCTACCCAGACCCAGAGCCTGTTTCCGGAGAATCCCATAGCCACTGCCAACCTGTGCGATGGGTTTGCCGGGAGATCTCCCCTCCGTACCCCAGCTGCTCAGAGCAGGTCAAGCCTGAGCCAGGGCTGGGCAGATCCCAGACCTTCACAGTCACCAGTCAGAAGCCTCCAATCCACGATGGATGTCGGCGAATCACTGCAGCTCGAGTAAAACCACACCCCGGTCGTCAGGAGGTGCTAAACCCCTCAGAACAGACCTGGAGAAACTCTGAAACGTCAAAATCAAACTGTGCTGGAAATGATCCATTATCTCCCACCTTAGACGCAACTATTGAAAATCTCAACAACCTGATTTTAGAGCTGGATCCCACCTTTCAGCCAATCAGCACCCATAACCAAGGAAATAGGTTCCTGAGCAGCAACAGCAGATCCCTGGATAGGGCCAATGAGGCCCCATTGGATGGACATCACCCAGGTAGCGATCTGTGGTTACCATGGTGAGCCATGGACATACAGTTCACACTGAGGCACACGATGTAGTCTCCCCTTGGTGATGGGGTTCACAAAACACCTACCCCTGGCTAGCTCTCTCAGCTGCTTCAGAATTTCCTGGTGCATTTTCCACATAGGATTGAGATCATGTTTAACCTCTGTCTGAACTCTGTGCTGGGGTTGGGGCTAGGGGTCCCTCATGGGCTAGGAGTTGTGCTCAAGTTAGGGGTTATGCTCCGATTAATAGCCATGGCCAAGTTAAGGTTCATGCTTAGGATAGGGGTCATGGCTGTTTTAGAGGATATGCTCAGGTGAAGGGTCATGCTCAGGGTAGGGGTAATGACCAGTTTAAGACCCATGCTTGAGTTAGGGCCGTGGCCCGGTTAAGGGTCATACTCAGGCTCTGGTTGTTTTGGAGTTGAATTCCTACACTGGGCCCAAGGACAGGGCAGTGTCAAGCAATACATGGACCAATAGAAGCCGTTTATCGAGATTTTGCAAAATGGGAGGAGGAATTGGGCTGGATGGCCCTTTGAATGGATCATCAGAATTTCCGTGGGCTGACTGATCTCCTTCAGTACAGTCCATACAAACGAGGAGCAAGATTAGGCCATTCTGCTCCAACATTCAATAAAACCCTATCTGATCTGATACCTCCATGTTTCTGCTTACCCCCAAAAAACCTTTCACCTCCTTCTTTAACAAGAATCTCTCTTTCTGCCTTAAATATTCAAAAACTCTGCTTCCACCATTTTTAAAGATGAGTTCCGAGGACTCATGACCCTTGAGAGAAGAATGTCCCTGTCTCTATTTTTTTAAATGAAAGATCTGATTTTTAAGCAGTGACCTGTCGTTCTAGACTCTCCCATAAGAGGCACCATGTTTTCCACATCTTCCCGGTCAAGACCCACTCGGGGATACTACACATTTCAATCAAGCTGCATCTTACTCTTCAGAACTCCAGTGCCTAACATTTCCTCAGTAGACAAACCACCCATTGCAGGGACGAGTCTGTGAAATGTTCCCAAACTGCCTTCCTTTAAAGATAGTGACCAATCCTCCTAGGTGCACAATTCCAGGTGTGTACTACTCGAGAATTCCACCAGGAGGAGGCGGTGATGGCGAGGTGCAATGCTGTGGGAGTGAATCAGAAACCCATTCCTGATTGATTGATTGAATTAAAACTGAAAGTTCTGGAAACACTCAGCACTGTGGAGTGAGTTGAGTTTTGAGTTGAATGTTACTCGGCTTCAGTCTCTGATTTTATTTTCAATTTTCTGAGTGTGCATTGCTTGGATGTACTGGGTCAGCACACACTGTGAAAATCAGAGACTGCACTTCTGTATGCAGTGTCTGGCTCAGGGTGGGAGGTGGTAGGAATGAACAGGCAAGAAATGTGGATCTTCCTAGAGCCTGGGTGACTGTGTACGATTGAGAGGGGAAGGTGGGAGATAGTGTCTGCAGTCACACATGGAGGGTGGCCGTGTTGTGAAGGGGGTGGCTGTATAGTCAGCATGATGAGTGGGAGGGGTGGGGACATTGCTGGAGACTATTCTAACCACACAATCTGGCTTGATGCAAGTGTGAATGTGCTCAGTAATAAACAGATTTGACTCTGAGTCCGTCACGTGTTACCGAATAATTTACTTTGTTTTGTAACGATTTCCTGTCCCTCCAAAGCAAAGATTGTCAGGGTGCAATCCATTGGAGACAATAGTGTTTGCTCTGACAATCTGCTCTTAATACCAGCTGATAAACACACGCCTCTCAATCTCTGAACTTAGAGCCATAGAGTCATACAGCACAGAAACAGACCCTTTGGTCCAAATAGTCCATGCTGACCATAATCCCAAACAAAACTACTCCCGCCTGCCTGCACTTGGCCCAGATCCCTCAACGAAACAAACCTACGCACAGGAACAGGCCCTTCGGCCCTCCAAGCCTGCGCCGATCAAGACCCTCTGTCTAACCTGTCATCTATTTTTCTAACAGTCTGTGTCCATTTGCTCCCTGCCCATCCATGTACCTGTCCAAATATATCTTAAAAGACGCTAACGTGTCTGCATCTACCACCTCCACTGGCAACACGTTCCAGGTGCCCACCACCCTCTGTGTAAAGAACTTTCCACACATATCTCCCTTAAACTTTCCTCCTCTCACTTTGAACTCATGACCCCTAGTAATTGAGTCCCCTACTCTGGGGGAAAAAGCTTCTTGCTATCCACCCTGTCTAAACCCTTCATGATTTTGTAGCCCTCAATCAGGTTCCCCCCTCAATCTCCGTCTTTCTCATGAAAATAATCCTAATCTATTCAACCTCTCTTCATAGCTAGCACCCTCCATACCAGGCAACATCCTGGTGAACCTCCTCTGCACCCTCTCCAAAGCATCCACATCCTTTTGGTAATGTGGCGACCAGAACTGTACACAGTACTCCAAATGTGGCTGAACCAAAGTTCTATACAACTGCAACATGACCTGCCAACTCTTGTACTCAATACCCCGCCCAATGAAGGAAAGCATGCCATATGCCTTCTTGACCACCCTATTGACCTGCGTTGTCACCTTCAGGGAACAATGGACCTGAACACCCAGATCTCTCTGTTCATCAATTTTCCCTAGGACTTTTCCATTTACTGTACAGTTCGTCCTTGAATTTGATCGTCCAAAATGCATCACCTCGCATTTTCCCGGATTGAACTCTATCTGCCCAACTCTCCAGTCTATGTGTATTCTGCTGTAATCTCTGACAGTCCCCTTCACTATCAGCTACTCCACCAATCTTAGTGTCATCAGCAAACTTGCTGATTAGACCACCTACACCTTCTTCCAGATCATTTACATATATCACAAACAACAGTGGTCCCAGCACAGATCCCTGTGGAACATCACTGGTTACAGGTCTCCAATTTGAGAAACCCCCTTCCACTACTACTCTCTGTCTCCTGTTGCCTAGCCAGTTTTTATCCATCTAGCTAGCACACCCTGGACCCCATGCAACGTCACTTTCTCCATCAGCCTGCCATGGGGAACCTTACCAAACGCCTTACTGAAGTCCATGTATATGACATCTACAGCCTTTCCCTCATCAATCAACTTTGTCACATTCTCAAAGAATTCTATTAAGTTGGTAAGACATGACCTTCCCTGTATAAAACCATGTTGCCTATATAACAGTCCCTGTCCGCGTGCTCACCTGGTTCCTGTCCGCGTCCTTACCCAAATGTCTTTTAAATGTTGTAACTGTAGCCACATCCATCACTTCCTCTGGGAATTCATTCCGCACATGGGCCACTCTGTGTGTTAGGAAAAAAGTTGCCCCTCTTATGAATCTTTCTCCTCTAACCTTCAAAGAAATGCCCCCTAGTCTTGAAATCTCCCACCTTAGGGAAAAGACACTTGCCAATCGGCTTATCTATACCCCTCATGATTTCATTAACCTCTAACAGGTTACCCCTCAACCTCCTTCAGTTCAGTGAAAAATGCCTCAGCCTCTCCTTATAACTGAAGCCCTCCGTTCCCGGCAACGTTCTGGTAAATCTCTGCTGAACCCTGTTCACCTTAATAATATCCTCCCTATAACAGAGTGACCAGAAGTGGACACAGCTCCAATCTCTCCCAATCCCTGTCAAAATCTCTCTCCCAGTTCTAATTTCAGTCCCAATACCGGTTCTATTCCTGTCCCATTTCCATTTCCAATCCAAATCCCGACTCTAACTCAATCCCATTCCAAAGCCTGTCCCTGTCCCCAGTTTAATGCCTGTACCTTTCCTTTTATTAATCCCAGTCTCTGTTTTTAATCTTCATCCCAATCCCAGTCCCACACCCACTTCCCATACACAATTCCATTTGCCAATTTTCAGACCCATTGCACAGGTTCTATTCCCCATCAGCTGATTTCCACTGGCTGGTGGCATTTAACTTTTTCCACTGTCTTTCCCCCAGGAATTCTGATTTATGACGAATGGGATTCGGGAAGAACAAGCAACTCTCAGCACAGCATTACGTCAATCAATGACGATCACCAATCCGATTCGCTGGGAATCCAAACCACTGATACCTCAACCAATCCTCAATACCATCAGCTGGTAGGAATCTACAGCAGCTTTCATACACTGTCTGTCAGCCTGTGTCTGTTAACCTCAAACCCGGCACGAGACTCTGACACTGCTGGGTCCCATCAATAAATGACAGATTTATTCTCTCAGATTGTCCACTTGGAAACCAATTCTCTGACAGTTCTGGGGGTTGACTAACACACATACAATGTCTGGTGCATGGGCTGTACTCACAGTAAGGACTGAGTAGGTTCAGTCATTGGACTGCTCTGTACTCTGTAGAACACTGCAGCACTCCCCCCGACTGACACTCTGTAACCTCTAGCTCAAACTCTCTGTTTTCAAACGCATGCTCACACTCTCAGTAACTCGAATTGTTACTAATTAATTTGTTCTCTCTGCAGCCCAACTCTTCTCGATACAACAGGCTCGATACTGGACATCCCTCTTCCACGCCTAGCTCCCTTCCTGCTACCCCAGGATTCTCCCGTTCTGCTGGTTCACCACATTGTAACTCCTCTCTTGGTAAGGATGTGGGTTTTGTAAATTTGGTCAGGAATTTTTAACAAGGTCCCGTCACCAGCCAATGCCCTGTTCAGCTGGGACCTATTAACACTGGCTACAGGCCCCCAGCAGAAAACTCAGACGCACATTCTGAGATCAAATTCCTGAAAAACACTAACAGAACTTTTTAAACTCTCTTATAAGATAAACCATCTGCTTTCCTCAGCAGGGACAGATAAACCGACAATTGCTTTATCTTCCTTACAATTACTGAAAGAGTTTTTCTTCAAGTGACACATTGAATCTGAAAAGCAAAAATGTCAAACTCACCCAAATGGACAAATAGACCTTGGTTCAATATCTGTTCCAACGGTGCGGCACTCCCTCAGCACTGACCCTCCGACAGTGCAGCACTCCCTCAACACTGACCGTCTGACAGTGCCCACTCCCTCAGCACTGACCCTCCAACAGTGCCCACTCCCTCAGCACTGACCCTCCGACAGTGCGCTGCTCCCTCAGCACTGACCATCCGACAGTGCGGCACTCCCTCAGTACTGACCGTCTGACAGTGTGGCAGTCCCTCAGCACTGACCATCCGACAGTGCGGCAGTCCCTCAGCACTGACCATCCGACAGTGCGGCACTCCCTCAGCACTGACCATCCGACAGTGCGGCACTCCCTCAGCACTGACCATCCGACAGTGCGGCACTCCCTCAGCACTGACCATCCGACAGTGCGGCACTCCCTCGACACTGACCTTCCGACAGTGCCCACTCCCTCAGCACTGACCCTCCGACACTGCGGCGCTCCCTTGACACTGACCCTCCGACGGTGCGGTGCTAGGTTCAGAAAAGAATTAATAATTGGCATGGATCAATTACTAAATGACTGCACCATGTTTGTTATGACTAGGGCAGTGCTCTGGAAATCAAACCCCACTATTCCTTGAGTTATGACACAATGTGAAAAGGTCTAATCAAGCTGTCTGACATCCCTGATTTAGCTGATCAACTTAGATTAAAGGAAAACATTCACCAGGTTTCTGAACTTAACTAGAAAATAACTGTTTCTTACAAGCACATTGTCTTTCATCAATGGCTATAAGGAAATGGGAATTGCTAACTTATAACTCTACGACTTAAACCCTGTCCCTTCTTAAAATGAGCTCCCTCTCCCAACCCTTCACAAATAGACTGTCACACAAAGACAGGTAAATTGGGTATTAATACTGAGAAAGGATAAAAAAAATCAGGGACCACCGTTCAGTAGCACTCATCCAGACCCCAGGACTTCATGTGTTGCTTTCTTTGTCTTCCTTTCCCTAATTCCTTTTAGTAATTTGTTGTTGACACCATGTCCTTTGCACACCAGTGCTCTCTTTCATTCGCTGGTTGGGAGAATGACATTTCCTTGTATTTAAAGATGTTTTAGGCCCCCCCCTTGAATGAGGGATTTGTACAGAGAGGTGAGTGGAAATCCCAAGAGCTGTCACTGGAGACTACCCAGTGTGTCTACCCGAGAGACAGAGAGAGACAAATTTTGATGCTTTTTTCATTACAGGCTGGTTTTCTTCTGCTGCACTGGCCCCACACAGGTCATTGGCTCCTGACCAGGTGACCATCACAACATTTGTTGTTGAGTGGTTTTCTTCAGTTCAGAACCGAGGGCTCTGACCTTCCGCTATCCTTGGTCCAGGAAAACACAATGTTCTCCTGTAAAACGTGGCATTTAAAGTTGCAGCCACCTCTTTGCACAGTCTCCTAGATTTTAAAGTAGTTTCTTCCTCCTTTTGTCAACAGACCAAAAACGTGGCTATTATATGTTGCAGAATCATTATAAATATCTGCAGCAGGGGAAACTGAGGGATCTTCTTATAAACTAACCACTTCCATTCAGGATTGGCGTTTTGTCTCTCACTCTCGATGAGTCAGCGATATCACTCAGTGAGGGCAACTTGAAAAGACTGACCTCATTCTACAGGTGCACTCGCTGCAGCAGGATGTTAGCTCCTCACCTACGTCTGCCCAGAGAAGCTGGTCCAGATCAATCTGAGCATGAATGAGTGCAGAATTGGCTCAGTCTGGCATTGTGCCCAGTCTTCTTACTGTCAGTGACTCCAGTACCGGGGAAATCTGCTCATCTCCAGTGACCAGCATGATCTCAACCCCAGAGAGATTACCAAATGCAGAATAAGTACTGTTGACACTTCTCTTGTTTTAACTACTGCTTAAAGACAAAATCTCTAGCTCTGTGTGTTTGAACAGGTTTAAGAGTTGCCTCACCCACTTGGATCATAAATCTCATTCTGAACATTCCCTAATCCCCAGAACCAGTGTGTTCCTGCCCTGGGATTCTGGCATGGAGTACTGAGGCTCAGGAAACAGCCTCGAGCTGCACTCTGCCAGAGGCTGGGGCTGCTGTCAAATGAGGGCAAAAACCAAAGGGAAAGGGAAGAGTCTCAAGAATATTTGAAGCAGAAAGCAGCTGCAAACTTTGAAAAAATTTCTCCAAATCCAGCAAGACGTGTGTGAGGAACTGGGAAGAATTTAACCAGGAACTCCCCAGGGCTGCGCAACAGACAGGGTTAATGTGGCAATGATGAGGAAGATTTGAAGGGTTCAAGGGGCTGGACAGTGGAGAAGGAATTCTGATGGTTATTGTGGGATGTTTGTACATGTTGGGGGAATTTTGACTTTGGTCAAAATGATAAAAGATAATTTACAGACTTCGACAACCCTCCTTCGTGGTCTTCCCTGCTGTTTGTTTTAAATCACTCGGGGAATGTGGCCATCACTGGCTGAGCCCAGCATTTATTGCCTTGTTTGTAGGTGCCCCCTTGAGGAGGTGGTGATGAGCTGCCTTCTTGAACCGCTACAGTCTGTGTGCTGTTGTTAGGGAGGGAGTTCCAGGATTTTGATATGTTTCCAAGTCGGGATGGTGAGGTTTTGGAGGGATACCTGGTGTTCCCATGTACCTGCTGCCCTTGTCCTTCTGGATGGAAGTGGTTGTGGGTTTGGAAGGTGCTGCCTGAGGATCTTTAGGTGAATTTCTGCAGTGCACCTTGTAGATGGTACACACTGCTGCCACTGAGCATCGATGGTGGAGGAAGTGGGATGTTATGGATGTGATAGCAATCAAGCGGCTGCATTGTCCTGGATGGTGTCGAGCTTGTTGAGTGTTGTTGGGGCTGCCCCCATCCAAGGAAAGTGGGGAGTATTCCACCCCACACCTGACCTGTGCCTTTCCTGATTTACAATTTTGGATAATGGAGTGTAAAGTTTTTGACAGAAAAGTCAGTGAAATGACTCAGTTTGAGTCTCAGTTCAAGATGAATTTCTAGCCAGTGTAACGGTGATATGAAATTCTCTGTGCTTTCGGAAGATTTGATCACTCCGTCTGCTGGTTCAGGTACATGGGATTGTGTCAAACTCTGCACCAACATCATGTGAACGGACAGCATGTGCCCTGGCCATTCCCTGAACGTTTCTGTCCCCAGTCCTGGGGGAATCTACTGCCTGCCAGCCAGAAGTTAAATACAGAAAAGAAGAGTTAGGGTGAAAAATGCACATAGACAGAGAGATGGTCAAACTAGCAGCTTCAATGGGCATGACAGGATTCTCCTGTCACTGGTTCTGAGAAATATATCGAATGATTATGAACAAAGATCAAAACAAATTGTTTCAAAAGGCTTCACTTCCTTTTTTCTCCAGGTTCCCAAAGTGTGAACACCTTTCCTGGTCAAACTGGACTGTCGTCACTGGGACCTGCACTGAGTTCAAAGCAGCAACAGGGGACAGCATGCTCTGCTCCAGTCTCCATATCCCCACACCAGGGCTCTCATCCTATCCCTGTGCCAGCTTCAAGCAGTTACGCTGCTCCCAGTGCCATCTTCATGCCAAATGCAGCTGAACAATATGGTACCTCACCTGCACACAAAAGCACCCAGAGAGGAGCAGCGACATCCTATCTGTCAACCTCAGCAGGTTCAGAAATCATACTCAACGCTGACCATACGAGTCACACAGACAGTGCTATCTCCTTGCTGTCAACCTCACCAGCCTGGGACACACTGGGAAGGTACAGTCTCTGCAATTGTTAACAATGTGCAGTTTGAATGGGAATTCAGCTCGGTTTGATTAACTCTCAAATCAATGAATGGAATTAGGATTGATATTTTCCTTATTAGCTCTGATCCTGCTATGTGTCAGCTGTGGCTCAGAGTCTAGTTATGCCTTTACTCTGCAATTGGTGTGGGATTGGGTTTCAGTCCAGAGGCTTAAACACATGATACAGGCTCACTGCCAGACCAACTCTGAGGGAGCGCCGCGCCATCGGAGGGTCAGCGCTGAGGGAGCGCCGCGCCGTCGGAGGGTCAGCGCTGAGGGAGCGCCGCACTGTCGGGTCAGCGCTGAGGGAGCGCCACGCCGTCGGAGGATCATCCCTTTGGATGACATATTAAACTGAAACCCAGTATTGTCATCTCTGATGATTGTTAATGTTTCCTGTTATGATCTCCCACAAAAACAATAAATAGATTCTTCAGGTTTGTGGGGAGTGTTTCTGTTAAATATCATGTAACCGATGGGGTGGTACAGTGGCTCAGCGGTTAGCACTGCTGCCTGACAGTGCCAGGGACCTGGGTTTAGTTCCACCCTCAGGCAACTCTCTGCATGGAGTTTGCATGCTCTCCCTGTGTCTGCGTGGGTTTGCTCCGGGTTCCTGCCACAGTCCAAAGATGTGCAGGTGAGGTGGATTGGCCGCACTAAATTGCCTAGAGTGTTCAGGGATATGTAGCTTATTGGGGATGGGTCTTGGTGGGATACCCCATGGGTCAGTGTGGACTTGTTGGGCTGAAGGGCCTGTTTCCCACACTGTAGGATTCTGTGATTCCTCACCATCTGGTCATTTTCAAATTGGTGTTGTTGGGATTTTATTGTGTGTGTAATCGCTGCTGTTCTCTCTGGGGACTCTTTAACAAGTTGTTATGTGTAACATGTTGGATGGTACTGAACCTGTGAAGGTGTTATTACAAAGGCAAATGTTCTTTCCCTTAGCTCCCAGTCTCTGCTGAGTGATGATGGAGAGGCAGGACGGATTTATAGATCTACTGGAAGCACATATGGATCATCTGGATCGTTTGTAAACCTGTCTAGCCCTTACACTGCTTCACCCGGCTCATACAAGAGCTCTGTCAGTGACCAGCAGCTTCACCAGGCTCCTGGGCATCCTGTAGACTATCGGACTGTGCCACGCTCCCGGGGGAAAGGTGACCACACGAGTCAACAAGCAGCCCCTGGCAGTGCCCTGGGTAAGCCAGCAGTGTCCCAGGTTAAAGAGCATGCCAGTAGCTGCCCACCATCTGCTGCCAGTTCCTGGACAGACATCCCCATCCTCTTGGTGAATGGGAGCACACAGTACTTGGAGCAAAACGCTCACAAGTTGAAGAATGACAGACACCAGTCCGGCTCTGCAAGTACACCGAGTCTGCCCCTCAATACTTGTTCCAACCTTCGGTTCGCAAAGGCTTCCAGTACCCCCTCCCTTAAAGGTAAGCCAATCTCAGTTCCACCCGTTTCTTGCCTCTTACTGGCCTCCACTTATTCAAACATCCTCAAATTTAATGCTTCTGAAATCCTTGAGTGGCAATCTCCCCTCATTCTAGATCCTATTCGGAATTCTGATCCTCTCTCTGATCTCCTGTGGATCAACCTCCCAATCCCTTCACCTTCCTACAACCCTTTATCTCCTCAAAAAATCTCCTTAAAACCTCTGTCTTTTCAATCCTCTGCATTACCTCCCCAACATTGCCCTTTTTACTTCTTCACTTGTATTTATTCCTTTAAGGAAAGGATAAACAGGGGCTGTGAGGGAAACATGTGAAACCCCAACAAGGTTGGACAGACTAGAGGCAGGGAGGAGGTTTCCCCTGGTTTGTGGGACCCCAGAAGCTGGGCACACCATCTCAGGATATGGGGTAGGATTGAGATGAGGGAAGATTTCTTTCTCAGAGGCTGGTGAACCTGTGGAATTCTCTACCGCAGAAGGCTTCAGAGGCAAATTCACTGAATATATTCATGAGAGAGATAGCTATATTTCTACAATTTTAAAGGCATCGAGGGCTATAGAGAGAAAGCAGAAATATCAAATTGGGGTAGAGGATCTGCCACAAGGGGGAGGGGGGGTGCGTGGGTCAGGCTCAAAGGGCTGAATGGTCTACTCCTGCTCCTTGTTTTTATGTTAAGAAGCAATTTGGGAAGTTTTACTGTGTGACAATCTCTCTGAACGCATCCTCCATGCAGTCGGTGACTTTGCTGTTAGTGCTGTTCAAGTGATCCTGGCGATGAACAAAATATCCTCAGGCAACCACTTCCTTCAAGAAGGACAAGGGCAGCAGATCCATGGGAACACTGCCCCCTGCAAGTTCATCTCCAAGCCACTCGCCATTCCTGATTTGGAAATATATCACCGTTCCTTCACTGTCAGTGGGTCACAATCCTGGAATTCCCTCCCTCAGGGCAGTGTGGGTCAACCCTACAGCATAGGAACTGCAGCGGCTCAAGAAGCCAGCTCACCCCCATCTCAAAGGCAACAAGGGACAGGCAATAAATGCTGTCCAGGCAGCGACGTCCACACCCTAGAAATGACCTTTTTAAAAAGTTGAGGACAGTGATGGCGATAATATGAGTGTTGTTTCCATTTGACTTGTTCACGATGTTGATGGAAACCTGTGTAGTTTCTCAAATTTATTTTTAACCTTGTCTTCTCAAATGTTCTTGTTATTCCTCTCCTCCAGATCTACTGTGTGAGATACAGCCTACAGTTAAATTTGTACAAGATACATCCAAGTTTTGGTACAAACCGAATATCAGCCGGGATCAAGGTAAGGTCACACTGCAATTATTGTGACAATTCACCCAGATTCAGTCCCATTCTGAGCCACATCAGACACATGTTGAAGTTCCCTAGATAGCTCAGCGTAATGCGGGATGCACCTCCTGAGCTATAGTTACTCTGCACTGCCATCATTGAGGCTGCCAATTCCTGCGCTGCGTCCCTGAGGATGTGTACTGCCCAAGCAGTACTATTCACAACTCCTCAGATACCAAAGCAGCCTGTGTCCAAGCGCATAAAAACCTGGGCATCATTATCCTGCATTTTCCTGACTCCTGAAAGTGTATTTACCATCTGCAAGGCACAAGTCAGGAGTGTGATGGAATACTCCCCACTTGCCTGGATTGGGGCAGCTCCAACAACACTCAAGGAGCTCAACACCATCCAGGACACAGCAGCTGCTTGATTGGCACCACATCCACAAACATCCCACTCCCCCACCCACTGACGCTCAGTGGCAGCAGTGTGTACCATCTACAAGATGCACTCAGAAATCCACCAAAGATCCTCAGGCAGCACCTTCCAAATCTTTGACCACTTCCATCCAGAAGGACAAGGGACAGCAGATATATGGGAACACCACCCCCTACAATTTCCCCTCTAAGCCACGCACCATCCTGACTTGGAAATATATCGCCGTTCCTTCATTGTCACTGGGTCAAAATCCTGGAATTCCCTCCCTAAGGGCATCGTGGGCCAACCTGCAGCAGATGGACTGCAGCGGTTCAAGAAGGCAGCTCACCCCCATTTTCTCAAAGGGGCAACTAGGGACGGACAATAAATGCTGACAAGCCAGAAATGTGCACATCCCGTGAATGAGTAAAAACATGCTGTGATTCAGCACAGCTCCAGATTTCACTTATAAATTTCTTTTCAGTAAATTCCGTCTCATTGGAGGGGTTACTGCGAGTTTCATGTCGCAGTCCCTGGAATGGTGCACAGGATGAGGGACAGTGGGCAGGAGAGGTTGTATTCACTGGGGTTTCAAAGGGCTTCCAGGCAAGTTGATTGAAACATAGAAGATCCAGAAGGGTTTCGGCCAGGGGATGTGGAGACACTGTTTCATCTTGTTGGTGATTCTAGAAAGGGGGTCACTGTTTAAAAATTAGGTGTTGCCCAGTTAAGACCAAGATTTGGAGAATTTATTTCTCCCAGAGAATTGAGTCTTTGCCTTTGAGGAAGAGAATTCCAACGGGAGTTGAGTCTCTGAATGTTTTAAGGTAGACATTTGACTTCTGTTAAGCGAAGAAGAGTGAAAGGTTTCCGTCCAATCAGATCAGCCATGATCTTACTGAAAAGTGGAATAGGCTCCAGGGCCTCTCCCTGCTCCAAAGTCTGATCTTTATGTCTGTGTTAATTTGTGTTTGTTGCTAAGTGAAAAATGAAAGCAGATTGCCAAATGTCTCTAGGTGGAAAATGTACTCGTACAGGGTGATGCCTTCCATAGTTGGATTGCCTTTCAGTATTTGTTACCCTCAATATCCCAGCACTTATCAACACAATCAGGAGACAACTAGTTAGTAGGATATAGGGAATCTTTACGTCACAAATAGTGTCATCGCTTCAAAAGCACTTCATTGGCGACAAGGCATTATGGCAAGTCCTGCAGCTGGGCAAGTCGCAATATAAATGCAAATTTTTTTTTTCATGGATTGAGGGTATCGCTGGCCAGGCAGCATTTATTGTCCATCCCTAATTGCCCAGAGGGCAGTTCAGAGCGAACCACATTGCTGTGGGCCTGGAGTCACATGTAGGCCAGACCAGGTAAGAGTGGTAGCTTCCTTCCCGAAAGGGCATTGGTGAACCAGATGGGTTTTCCAACAGTTGGGAGTTTGTTTAATTTATTTTATCAACCTATTTTTCCAATCAACCTGCTCCGGGATGTTATTACATACCTCAGCAGCAGCTAGCACGTATACCTGGCCTCCTGGTCCAGCGGTAGTGACACTACAGGGGGAAGTTTGCTTATTGTTTGTTGGTTGATTTGTTGCAGCGGTGAAAATGTTGAAAGACAAGGAGCCGGGTGCATTTGTTATTCGAGAAAGCTCCACGTACGTTGGTTCATTTGGATTGGCCATGAAAGTGTCTGCAGGAGATCTCAGAAACTCAGAGGAAACGCCAGGTCTGTACTCTGTTAGATATCTGTACACAAGTGTACATCATCTACTATTGCAGGGAACATTGAAATTATATACAGATTATAAAGCGAGATTGCACGTTGTAACAGTGAGGGGCTGTGTTATATAAAGCTATATTGCACATTGTAACAGTGAGGGGGGGTGTTATATAAAGCGATATTGCACATTGTGACAGCGAGGGGCTGTGTTATATAAAGCGATATTGCACATTGTAACAGTGAGGGGCTGTGTTATATAAAGCGATATTGCACATTGTGACAGCGAGGGGCTGTGTTATATAAAGCTATATTGCACATTGTAACAGTGAGGGGCTGTGTTATATAAAGCTATATTGCACTTTGTAACAGTGAGGGGCCGTGTTATATAAAGCTATATTGCACATTGTAACAGTGAGGGGCTGTGTTATATAAACCTATATTGCACATTGTAACAGTGAGGGGCTGTGTTATATAAAGCGATATTGCACATTGTAACAGTGAGGGGCTGTGTTATATAAAGCTATATTGCACATTGTAACAGTGAGGGGGGGTGTTATATAAAGCTATATTGCACATTGTAACAGTGAGGGGCTGTGTTATATAAAGCTATATTGCACATTGTAACAGTGAGGGGGGGTGTTATATAAAGCTATATTGCACATTGTAACAGTGAGGGGCTGTGTTATATAAAGCTATATTGCACATTGTAACAGTGAGGGGCTGTGTTATATAAAGCGATATTGCACATTGTAACAGTGAGGGGCTGTGTTATATAAAGCGATATTGCACATTGTGACAGTGAGGGGCTGTGTTATATAAAGCGATATTGCACATTGTGACAGCGAGGGGCTGTGTTATATAAAGCGATATTGCACATTGTAACAGTGAGGGGCTGTGTTATATAAAGCGATATTGCACATTGTGACAGCGAGGGGCTGTGTTATATAAAGCTATATTGCACATTGTAACAGTGAGGGGCTGTGTTATATAAAGCTATATTGCACATTGTAACAGTGAGGGGCCGTGTTATATAAAGCTATATTGCACATTGTAACAGTGAGGGGCTGTGTTATATAAACCTATATTGCACATTGTAACAGTGAGGGGCTGTGTTATATAAAGCGATATTGCACATTGTAACAGTGAGGGGCTGTGTTATATAAAACTATAATGCACATTGTAACAGTGAGGGGGGGTGTTGTATATTGCGAGTAATACCAGTGGATTATGTAAGAAACAGAATTGAATTGTGTGCTTTATGTGGGACAAAGTGGGTTTGTGTTCTTGATTGGAATCTTGCTGATTCATAACAAAGCAGCTCTTGTTTTCCAAGAGTAACTATCAGGAACATGCTATAAAACTCCTCTACTGTTTTAAATTTATGCTGCTTCAACAAGGGAGTTTCTAAAACAACAGAGTGGCTTGGGAGGCAGTTTAGGTGTTTCTGTGATCTCCAAAATGAAATGTCACAGTCTGCTGGAGAATAAACAGAGGTGAGCTAGCTGCAGTCCCAGCTGAGATCTGACTTACTAACGGCAGGTATATCGGGGTGTCCTGAGCTGATCAAGACAAATGGATCCAAAATGGGGCATAAGTGTCAAACACCTTGGTCCAAAAGATGGCTGAGTGTAGAACCAGAACTTGTCGTGTCCTGTTTTAATTGGGTTTGATGTTTGGTGTGAAAGTGAAGTTGTGTGGTGTATGAGCTGTGTGTGTGTCAGTGAGAAAGAGCTACCGATATTCGGAGGTAGATTTCTCAGCTGCACTTGATGCGGATGAGATTACCAGTCTTGGGGCAACAGATCACACGTTGTTGAGGATGTTCCAGCTGCTCCTGTCTACAGAGGTCAATTTTAACAACAGCTTTGTGACCTTTCAGATTGTGTGAGTTGTAATATGAGAGAGGTGGGCTGTGAGATGGCCACTACAGCCTTGGAGTATGGTCAGTAATCTTAAAGAAGGAACACAGCCAGGCAGACAGATACAGAGAAATACGCTGGCAGCTGTCAGAATGAGGATGAGAGCTCCATTGTTAGGTTATAAATGTAGTAAAATGATATCCCCAATTCCGCTCTAATTCCCTTGTTTCCCTTTTGTAAACAGATTCTCCCTCTGATTTGGTCCGGCATTTTCTGATTGAATTCTCCCGAAAAGGAGTGTGTTTGAAAGGATGTCCCCAAGAGCCATATTTTGGTAAGAAACATCCCAGAGCTTCTTTGTTCTGTGTGTTTCACTGTTTTTCTTTTCCAAAAATAACCTTTATTCATGAAAAACTGTATATAGTTATGTGTGGTCACAAATGCCATTGTACAATAGCGTGTCAAGGAAACAAACACTAAGGGTTTGACACCATCCAAAAATCTCTCTTACACATTCACTACGATGTTTAAGGTTCGTGCGAAGACTTGTCGCTCAGGGTGTGGGTGAGGCTGTTGGTTTGCTCTCTGGGCTGACTGGTTTCCTGTAGCAGAGGCCGCACTGATAATATTGCCTCGCATGGTGACAAAGCGCCTGAACTGTAGCCAGCCAGCTTGGTGAGCAAGTCAGCCACCTCACAAAACTATATCAGCACAGAGCCTGGGCCTCAGTCTCTCAGCCCTGGACCCACAGTCGGTACACCTGCCTGCCACCTCTAACCATTACACTGAGGGGTAACTGTCAGCAGACTATCTGCTTGTTGTGAATTGGTCAGTCTTTTCTGCTTTAACAGTGATCTGTTTATCTAACAGGGAGCCTGTCAGCTCTTGTCTACCAACACTGCATCACTGCCATGAGCTTACCTTGTAAACTACGCCTGCCAGACAGAGGTGAGACACCAAAACCTGCCAGGAAAAGTGACCAGACCAGGAGAGGGGTCTCAGTGGCCAAGGTCAGGGATAAGGGTCAGGATGAGTTCCATGTCAGAGAGCGGTTTCAGATTCTTAGCCTGGGTCACATCCGGGGTTATAAGGTCAGTTTAGGAGTCAGATGAGGGGTTGGGGTCAGGTCAGAGGTCAAGAGGAGGTGGCGTCAGTGCTCCTGTGCTAAGAGCTGGGTCAAAGCAGTTGGTGACATGTGGATAACATGAAGCAAGAGTCAAGGGTCTGGACAATGTGCTCAAACACCGGACCATGTGGGTCCCGTCTCACACCAGCAGCTGGGTACACGGACCACCCTCTGGGACTATTCATAAAGAAATCCATGGGACACTAACAGACCTCGGTACCCAGCCACATTGACCTCTTATTGAGGCTACCAAGATTAAACCTGCCCCAGGCTGCAAGTAGAACCCAAGGCCCAGTCTACATGTGTGCACTGATTATACACCTGAGTGGTCAGTCCTGGTCTCCCACCCGGGGTTGGTGAGGTGCAGAGAGGGCAGGGGTTGTTTGGCCTGGGCTATGTGCGCGGTGTGGTGTTGGGCGGGGGGGGCCACTGTGGCTACACGATGGAGGAAAGAAACAAGCAGGAGGTAGGACAGAGAGAAAAGATTAGGACAGCAAGTGGTTTCTCTGCTCCGTCCTCCTTGAACTGTTTGTTTCTCTCGCAGACTGTTTGAACGACAAGAGTGAAGCAGGTAGTCCAGACTCAACCGACAGCTCCATGTCTCCCCCGAGAAAGCAGAGTGCAGGTCAGTGCCTCTTGGTGGGGTATCAGTGAGGAGATTGGGTACAGAGTGACCCCACACCCCCTCTCTATCTGGGTCAGTATCAGAGTAACGGACAGAGTCAGTCTCCGATGTAATGAAGGTGCCTTGTGAATAATCAGGAAAAAATAAAATATATGATTCAGATCAAATCAGCTCCTTGTTAGAAACAAAGTGTGAAGTTGGATGAACACAGCAGGCCAAGCAGCATCTCAGGAGCACAAAAGCTGATGTTTCGGGCCTACCCTGCTTGGCCTGCTGTGTTCATCCAGCTGTTATCTTGGATTCTCCAGCATCTGCAGTTCCCATTATCTCTGAACCCTTGTTAGAAACAGATGGGATTTAACATGAGAAAAGGAATGTGACTGCTGTCCAAGGTAATGGTTCTGGAAAGGTTAATGTTGAAGTTGCCTTAGCTCCACCCAATCATGTGAGGTCCTAGTGTTTGGGTGGAGACAGGGATTTTATACTGGCCTTTGTAGGGAACTGAGGGATTCTGTCTGGCTCTAGAGAGTCCTCAAGGTTCCACGTGGTAGACTAATGAGAATCCTAGGGGTTCAGGTACATAATTGTTTGAAATTTGCATGGTGGGTAGACAGGGTGGTTGAGAAGGTGTTTAGCGAGCTTGCCTTCATTGCTGACATCTTTAAATATAAGAGTTGGGATGTCATGTTGAGTTTGTACAGGATGTTGGTGAGGCCTCTTCTGGAGTTCTGGTCGCCCTGCTACGGGAAGGATGTTATTAAACAGGAGAGTGTTGAGAAAAGGTTTACTGGGAAGTTGCTGGGAGTGGGGGGTTTGAGGTATAAAGAGGCTGGATAGGCTGGAACTGTATTTCCTGGAGTGTAGGAGGTTGAGGGGTGATCTTATAAAATTTGATAAAATCATGAGGGACATAGATAAGATAAATAACAAAGGCCTTTTCCCCAGGGTGGGGGAGTCCAAAACCCGGGGGCGTACTTTCAAAGTGAGAGGAGAAAGATTCAAAAAGGACACGAGGGACAGTTTTTTTTGCAGAGTGTGATTAGTGTGTAGGATGAGCTGCCAGAGGAAGTGGTGGATTCGGTACAGGAACACAGTTTAAATGACACTCGTGTAAGTACATGAATTCAAAAGGTTTGGAGGGATAGGGGCCAGGAGCAGGCAGCTGGGACTCGTTTAGTTTGGGAACATGATAGCATGTGGACTGGTTGGACCGAAGGGTCTGTTTCCATGTCATATGACTCTATAACTCTCTGAATGTTGTCGTTGCAATAAACCATCTTCTACCTGAGAGCAATGCCTCTCCTGTTTAGACACAGCCATCTACTACTGACAGGTTCTAGAGGCCATGCAGAATAAAGGAGGCTGATGGCCGCGAACAACATCAAATAGCATTTCACAGACTCTCGGTTTCAAAACTGAGTTCCGCAACTTCACAGCTTGCCCACAATTATCCAATTTCCTCACTCTTCCCCCACCATCCCTCAGCTGGGTCTTGTTAGCTTTGCTGTCAGGAGAGTTGACGCATTTTGTCCTCTGCACAATTCCATCCATTTTACATCCCAACCTCCCCTTTTACCCTCATTTATGTTTTGATCTGGGCACCATCCCAGTCCTCCCAAACCCCCGCCCCCATCAACAGCATCAGAATCACCATTTTCCAGCCCCTTTCACTCCTGAAGAAGGATCATACTGGACCTGAAATGTTGGCTCTCTGTTTGTCTCTCCACAGTTGCTGCCAACCCTGCTGAGTCTCCAGCAATTTCTGTTTTGGTTTCAGATTTTCAGCATCCACAGCATTTAACTTCTATTTAACAACCCTTATTTCGGAGCACAGACTGCAGAGATGGTAGACACCAGGGCACGCCAGCAAGGGGTACTGGGGCAACTAAAGTGTTGCCAGTGATGGTGTGGTTTGAAGATCCTAAAGTTCTTAAACTTGATTAAAATATTCGGGCAGCCATTAGCAGCCTTTTGTTATATTTTGATTTTATTGTGTGTACCAAAATACAGTGAAAAGCTTTGTTTACGAGTGGTACGGGCAGATCACAGCAAGCAAAGGATATACAGATGAAAAAGACTTTGAGACATATGGGTCACGTTGCAGGTTACATTGTTTGAGGATAAAGTCCACCCAACAGTCTGATAACAGCTGGAAAGAAGCTGTTCCTCAACCTGCTGGTGTGTGTTCAAGCTTCTGCAACTTCTCTCTGATGGAAGCCTCTGATAACACAATGTGATAGATCTCACAGAAGTGACGAAGTCTTTCCTGAGATACCACTCTTAATTGATGAGTTCATTATAATGCTACAGAGAACCATTGCTGTCGGATCCCCCCCACCCCGGTTCCACATTAACATTAACCCAGCTATCAGCCCTGGGCTGTTTACTGAGCATGATGATCACTCACAGCGAACCTGCTGTTTCCATACACAGTCACAGCTCTCCAAAGGGAGAGCTCATGAGTCATTCCCTGGAAAATAGCATCATCCCTGTCTTTGAGGTGGGACTTTAAACCGAGTCTCCACCTTCTCCCTCAGACAAGGCAAACAAAAAAAAGGCTCTGAGGCTATTATTTTGAAAAGGAGTTCACCCCAGAGTCCCGGGACAAACAGTTAACCATCAAACCACATCACGGGGGTAGATTAAATGGACTTTATCCCAGTGTGGGAGCTTGCTGTGCACCAGTTGGCAGCTGTGCTTCCCACATTACTACAATGGCTGCCTATTGGCTGTGAGGTACCTGTGAGTGTAAAAGGCACTGTGGAAACAGTGTGACTGTGTTTGATTTGGAAAGTGCCTCTGAGCCAGGTGTTGACGAGATGTTTGTTCCTTTCCCAGCATATTGTGTTCTGTACCTGAGCTCAGTAAACATGGAGTCTCTGACAGGGCCGCAGGCTGTGCTCAAGGCAGCTTCCTTAACACTAGAAAAGGAGCCACGGCCTCAACCCATCGTCGTCCAGTTCAAAGTGACTGATCAAGGCATCACATTGACTGACAGCAAGAGGAAGTGAGTAGCTGCAAAACATCGGGCAGAGTGGCCTCCTCCCACACACAGAAGCCTTTCCTGCAGGTTTTAACTTGGGGTGGGCAGGGTGAGGGGGAGGAAGCGAGACCACGTACATGCAGAGCAAGGGGAGGGAGGGGTGGGGTGTGAGGGACGGGGTGGGGAATTGGGGGAAGGGGTTCCAGTTGGGTGTGGAGTAATTGTGGTGTGGGGTGCAGTACGGAGTGAGAAAGAGGGTTGGGGGAGGGTGTGCAGAGTGAGGGAATTGGGGTGAGTGAGGAGTGCGCGAAGGGTTGGGGAGGGGGTGGGGAGAGTGGGGGTGGTGGGGGGGAGAAGTGAGGTTGTGGGGGTGATGGAGAGGGTGAGTAAGGCCACAAATCTGAGTCTCAGTTGAAGCTGCGGAGCGACGAGAGCAGGATCAGCCTGGTGATGGGTTTGGGGGTGGGGGGGCAAGGTGGTGATGGTGTGATTCCATGCGGCGGGGGGGGGGGGGGGGGTGTCTCTGAGACAATCCTGGGCAAGGAGAGACCTGAGGACCCACCTATGAGGGAGAGGGGTGTATTCCTGCTCTTTGATGCACCAGGAAGACCATGGGCAGCACTTCCTGTTCTGCTTCCACCAGAAACCAAACCATTTCACATGATTCCTGAAAACAAGCTGTAAAAGCTAGGGAGGGGGTCAGTGTGCAGTTAAAGACAATGCTGCTGTTTTTTTTAATGATTTCCCTTTGCTCACAAACCCCTTGCTCCAAGTGCCCCAGGTTAAATTTTGGAATCTCAATCCCCACTGATCCAAGGACTCATTGTAATTCAGAGGAACCTGGGCTTTTCTGTAACTGAGATGTAGGAACATTGCAGGGAGGGTCCAGGAGCGATATGCGCTCGAAGCCACTTTTGGGTTCAGAGGTCAACATCTGGGCAACTTGTGAAAATTCTCCAATCGTCATAAAATCCAACTGTGTTTTTTTAATAATTTCTAATCAATTTAGTGGTATTACACACGTCTAGACCCCCCTGTTTCCTGTGCTCTGTGTGTAACTCTCGCCCAGTGCTACCTGGTAACTTGTTAGCATCTCCTTCTCCAGCTCCTGTTTTCATGTTCTCCCCTCCCCAAGTCTCAGCATAATGTTGGGGTGGGGGTTGGTCAGTCACTGCAGGGAGTAGCCACACGATGTGGGTGAAATTGAGGGTTTTGTGGGGGGGGTGGCTGGCCTTGTAAGGACAGGCTTGGGATCTGTGGACAGTGAGCTCCAACTGTGAAAGATTCATCCACACTCTATCCTCAGGCCTTCAACCTTGTTCCTCACAGGAGCGGATTTTAGGGCTGGTTACTCCAACTGTTTGACCTTGAGCTGTTGAAGTAATGGGTTTGTATCTGAGGTGATTTGGAGTCACATTTTGATCTTCTTCTGCCTTTCTCTTTTGAAGGCTTTTTTTCAGACGACACTATTCTGCCGGTTCTGTCAATCACTGTGGTTTGGATCCACTGCAGAGGAAGTAAGTCAGTCGCTGTGTTAGTCTGGGTACAGTCTGCAATGCAACTGCAAAGTGAGCATTTGGCTTCTCATTCCACCCCCCCACCCCCACCAAACCTCCCCACGCCTCCACACCGAAGCGTGACACTGAGCCTCACCCCAGGGTGGGGAGTGAGCAGAGCTGGGGGTTTAAAGCACAGCTCACTTACGTGGCTGAGCTGGTAGGTGCTGACATGAGAAGTCTGTCCCAGAGGCAGAGAGGCAGGTTTGGGCACGGAGCTGAGGTCACCTCACAGAGTTCCACCCTGCATTGGGTGTTCCAAATAGAAATCCCACACACTCTGACAAACACAGGAACTGCCTTCTGATTCAAAACATTTCGAGTTAGGAGAAATGATTAATTCCTTTTTGAAAAGCAGAATTATGCCCTGAATGTTCAGTTATTCTGTCCCAACAAGCTCACAGGGAACAGTGAGTAACAAGTAGCCAATGTACACTACTTCATTGATATGTCATTCAATCCAGGGGATTGGAGTACATCCTTCATTACTGAAAGGAAGACTTGCTTTTGTGTAGCACCTTTCACCATTGCGGAATGTCTCCAAGTGCTTTCCAATCAATCCAACACTTCCTGAAATGCAGTCACTATCATTCTGTACCAGCCAGTTTGACCACAGCAAGATCCCACAAGGTGAAGGTTAAGTACCAGCTCTGGGTGTGGGATAAACATTGCGCTTAGGGCATGGTGGGGCTCGCCTGTCTCCTCTTCTTCTTCTGCCAGGGTTGGGTGGCTTGGGCTATCAGGAGAGGCCCAATAGGCTGAGGCTACTATGCCTGGAGCGTCGGAGGCTGAGGGGTGACCTTTCAGAGGTTTATAAAGTCAGGAGGGGCATGGATAGGGTGAATAGATAAGGCCTTTTCCCAAAGTAGTAGAGGGCATAGGTTTAAAGTGAGAGGGGAAAGCTTTACAAATGACCTGAGAGGCAACTGTTTCATGCAGAGGGCAGTCCATGTATGGAATGAGCTGCCAGAGGAAGTGGTGGAGGCTGGTACAATTACAACATTTGAAAGGCATCTGGATGGATACATGAATAGGAAGGGTTTAGAGGGATATGGGCCAAACTCTGGCAAATGGGACTGGATTAATTTAGGAATATCTGGTTAGCATTGAAGAGTTAGACTGAAGGATGGGTTTTCCTGCTGTACAGCTCCATGACTCTATTTAGTCCCAAGGGGGTGAAGGGGCACTGGTTGAGCATTGCCTTGGGAAAATGAAACCTCTGACAGTGCGGCACTCTCCCAGTGGTTTCAAACGCCCCTCTGACATGAACAGCTGGCCGTCACTGCGATCCCGCAGATTAGTTACTTTCCCAGAATTGATTGATAGTTGTGGAAAATGTTTTGTCATCGTCACTATCTCCAGCATGAGGTCAGTCTCTCCTAAAATGCACAGATAGCTCTGAAATGTCCAGATTTCAAAAGATCAGGATCCTGATCCAGTGAGAGCTTATTCACCAATCACTGTGATCAATGATTCAACAGGAACCCCCCCCCCTGGGTGATGGAGAGATACAGGAAGCAGAGATTCACCCCTAACCCCTACTCCTCCTGAGCACAGTCTCAGCAACAGTGTTCCCATCAGGAGACTGGCCTGTTGCTTGATCCATCCCTGACTGAGATAATGTTTGCAGAGCTTGGTTTTAATGTTTTGAGTTACAGTTTGGTGAAGCTGCCTGTGTGGTACACTGCTGGAGGCTCTAGCCCTGATGGGTTAATCCTGCCTTGTTAACTAGTCCAACCTCAGGCCAAATGGCGAGACTCTATCAAAGCAGCTGAAACAAAACAATGGGGAAATTGGCAGTTCCAGAGGTAACGTCTGTGCGCCTTCAGTGCTTTTTCTGTGCTGTTCCTTCCAATGGAGCTATTAATAACATTAACCTCCTGTATCTCCTCACTGGGGTGGGTGGGGCTGAGTGTTGATCAGGAGTGAGATTTTCTGCATCAGTGTTCCTTAGTCAATCCTGTTGAATGTAGGCTGACTGAGCGTTCAGTGCTTTGCTCCTGTGGGATCTTGCTGTGCACTTGTCTATACAACAGCAGTTAAAGTAACTGCAGGTGAAACAGTTAAAATGGTAGCAGGGTGAATGACTGAGCGGGGAATCTGGAAGAGATTTACATTCTCCCATTATTTGGTGTTTTCCAGGTGGCGTAAGGATAATGAACCTTCCAGGTAAGAGTTTGCTTAGTGAGTGGTCACAGATAATTGGGCACAGTGGTGGGAGGATGGTTTTTGATTTGAAGCTAACCTCTCTGTGGGGGCTGGGTGTGGGTCAGCCCGGCCCCGATCAAGACTCTGTTGAGTTTGCTGGAGTGGAGAAGTTCTGGTTTGGGGACCCAGTTTCAGGCGAATTGTTCCTTGGTCTGGGAGATAATATGACCCATTCCACAAATCAAACTCAATTGGGTAGCTGACTCAAACAGGGATCATCGCTCCAATTGGACAGAGCACTGTCGACCACAGTTAGCTGGCGTCAAGGGTCAGCTGCCCAAACGTTTGAGGAGATGCTGACCTCCCCTCCAAGACCATCCCTGGGTTACCTGGGAAACTGACACTGTTTCTGATTTCCCCCGTGGCAGAATTGAGGATGGGCAAGGAAGAGGGCAGTGAAGTGTTTAGTGATTGTATGGGGTGTGGGACAGCCTCTCTGGGCTAAATAGCCTATTCCTGTTCCTAATGTTCCCGTCAGCCACATGGGGACACACAAAGGGCATCCCCAGGCCATTCCAGGTAAACCCTCTGCTTTCCTTATCTAGCCCCAATCAATCCTGGCATCACAGAATCGCTACAGTGTGGAGCAGGCCCATTGGCCCATTGATTCTACACTGAGCCTGCAAACAGCTTTGCACCCAGACCCACTCTCCCTGTAACCCGTTTATTCCCCACCCAGCATGCACATCCATAGACAGTATGGGGTAATTTAGCATGGCAATCTACTTAACCTGCACATCTTTGGATTGTGGGAGGAAACTGGAGCACCCAGGGGAAACCCACACAGACCCAGGGAGAACGTCTTTGAGCAATTTGCAGTCACCTCAGGGTGGGATTGAACCGGGACCCTGGTGCTGTGAGACAGTACTGCACTGAGCCACCGTGCTACCTTAAACTCAATTCCCTGTCATGTGTGTACTGGTTTAATGTAAGTGGAATGAAGAAATCCTGCCTCCTGATCTTTTGGCTGTCTGCCTGCTTCAGTCTCACATTACGCCTTGTTGCACATTTTGACCACAGTTGGGGTCAGGGGTCACAGTTGGAGCAAAGGCCTGTCCAATTAATCCTAAGAACCAATTGTGACCTCCCTGTGCCCCACCTCCAGCACCCATTCCCTTGGAAATTAGGATTGGACTCTGTGTTTTCACAGAGTGACTGAGTGTGGGAGGTTGGAGGTTTAAGTTAGTTTGAAATTTCTGTCAGGGAGTAAATGGTTAGTAACAGGAAACTGTAAGAAAACCGAGTGGAAATCAAACTCTCAGACATGATCCACCTCGTGGGAAGTATGTAACTGTTAGATTTCATTACATTTCTGTGATTTTTTTTCTTCTTTTAGTCAAATACAGACTGTTCCAGAACCAGAAATACTAATGTGCAGTGTTTCTGTGAAGATGGCTTTTGAGGTCATTTTTATTTTGAATGCATGATGTTCCCCTAATTTGTTTTTCTGTTTTACTTTCAGGCTTTTTGCTTTTGTGGCGAAGAAACCAGGTGACTCATCAGAAAACGTCTGTCACCTATTTGCAGAGTTTGAGCAGGAGCATTCTGCTCACTTCATCATTAACCTTGTGTCTAAAGTTGTCCTGGAACCATACAGAATGTGAGCAGGAGCAGAGAAACTGTGGAGAGTTCCAAAACTCAAGCTTGCAGAGTTCATGCTGGGACCCTGCTCATGGTGGTCAGTGTGGGTCACTCAGAGCTGGAGGCTGATGCACTGCAGTGAAATCCCACTGGCTGGTTAACCGGGCACTTCCACAATGCCACCTCTTGTATCTTGTTTCACAGCTGCAGCTAAACACTGAGAGATTTGTCAGTAACCCTCCATGAACACAAGGCTGTGCTGGAATGATATCCTGTTGGTGCTCTGTCAGTGCATGGAATATATGTGCAGCTTTTTACAAAAGCCATATTTATTATAACATTACAATCCTACTGCAGCATCTGTTCCCTGCCTTGCAGCATTGTCGAATGTAACATATTTCTCATGAAAATTGTTCCACATCCAACATCATTATCACATCACCATAATGTTAGTAATATCAACAACTCATCACCTCTCCATCTCATCTACTATTGATTGACCTGCCGTGTCAATTTAATCACCCAAACTCTCCTCCCATTCCTCTAGCTTCAACCTCTCTCTGTTACCAAACTACCCACCTCATTCAGAGAATTCATCCTTCTTTAGCTTGTCTTCACTCCCTCCAACAGGCATCAAAACCTCGGTTTGCTCTTCCTTTTAGTTCTATGGATTTGGATGTGGCTGGGCCCAGCATTTATTGCCCGTCCGTAATTACCCCCTTGAGAAGGTGGGGGTGAGCTGTCTTCCTGAACCGCTGCAGCCCATGTGCTGGAGGTAGACCCACGATGCCCCTTTGGGAGGGAATTCCAGGATTTTGACCCAGTGACAGTAAAGGAACGGGGATACATTTCCAGGTCAGGGTGGTGAGTGGTTTGGAGGGGAACTCGCAGTTGGAGGTGTTCCCATGTATCTGCTGCCCTCATCCTTCAGATGGAAGTGGTTGTGGGTTTGGAAGGTGCTGACGAAGGAGAATGGTGAATTTCTGCAAGTGCACTGGACAGATTTGTGATAGAATCATCACAGAGTGCTAGAACAGGGAGGAAGCCATTCAGCCCATTGTTATTGTGCTGGCTCTCAGCCCACTTCTCGACAGCTTCATGAATGTCCTCTTTCAGATATTTAGTGAGTTCCCTGAATGATGTTTTGAGGCAGGGCTCATCATGATCTGACTCTGCATTAAAAATGTCATCATGTCACCTCTGGATGTTTTTTCCAATCACCGTGGGAGTCCCCTCTGGTTAATGACCCTCCTCCCAGTGAAAACAGTGCTGCCTCATTCACTCAAACAAACCATCAAACACCCTGATATCAAATCTCCTCTAAACCTTCTAATCCCAGCTTCACCAGTCTCTCCACAATCACCTTCTCATTCCCAATCAAATCCCCTTTCAGTAAATCCCTCCCCACAGGGTTCTAAAAGGGAGTTTACAGAAACTGACAAAATACCCTGCCTCTGAACAGAGCTATTTTAAAAACATTTGGTGTAACTTTGTGAACTTTTTCATTTCTTTCACCCTCATTTAAAAAATTATCATCACCTGTATATTCCCTCTACCTGCTCCCTTCAGCTGTGCATCACTTTGTATTTCTTGGGGTTAAATTGCATCAGCCTCTTGTCTGCCCAACATCAACTCTCTCCCTGTCCTCCTGAATCCTATTGCGATCCTCCTTCGCTTTACCTACATTGCAGAGTTTGTGTCCTGTTTCCTCAGGTTGACTAAATTAATTAACCCTGGGTATCTGAAACTCATTGCCTGAAAAAGCGATAGAGGCAGGAAAGCTTGAACGTCTCTCAGAACTGCTCAGACAAGTGTTTGAAATGCTGTAGCACAAAGGCTACAGGTCAAGTGCTGGAAAAATGCAACTGGAATAGTTGGATGTGTGATGACCAGCACAGACACAATGGGCTGAAGGGCCTCTTTCTGTGCTGTGAAAACTCAAAGACAAACTGTGGTCCTGATGCTGGTCCCTTAGAGTCACCGCTGTTTATTTCAGTCTAACCTGAAAAACATCCCTTTATCATTGCTAACTCTCTCTGAGCCAGCATTGGCTCTCTCCCTGGCATCCCACAGGCTTGAATCTTGTAAACTAGTCTGAACCCAGGCTTTCAATCGAATGCCATCAGAAAGTGTATAACCACAAGATCCACTGCATTACCCTCAGCAATGTCTCTGTCAGTATATCTAAAAACACAGATGGTTCCTGTTTCCAGAATTCAAGCTGTTTTATTCTGAGAGGTACGGATTATGTCTCATTTCTCCAGGTCATGTCATTGGGTGTAATACCGGACTGGGTTGCATGATTTTTGTGGGGATGAGGGAGAACCTGAATCCATGTGACCCCACCACCTCCGACCCTCCCACTGTGCTGCCTCTTGTGGCCAAACATTCCCAAACAGTTTCACAGCTGACCCTGAAAAACACAGCAGGTAATAAAGGATTAATAAAGTGATTGGGCTCTCTAGTTAGTTCTTGCAGAATTGCAAGTGGCAGCCACTTGCCACACTCGCTGACCCTCTGTAATATGGTGCCAGGATGTCACACTGTAGACCGTCCCTCGGGCCTTACCCAGGGTGTGGGCCACACCTGAAGTGAGTGTACAATCCAGCCCCTTCTTTAGGATGTTCCAAACAGTCTGTAACTTAATTAATGCTGGTGTTTATCATTTTTGATACTGTACTTACAAAATAAAATATGTCTATCTGAGATCAAACACTGAATGGCATTTAAAAAAAATAATTCCAAGTTGGGACAGCCTGTGTCCTGTTCCCAGTAAACCATGCTGTCTCTTTTAGTAACTTCAAAATGTCCCATTCTCTCCCACTCACTAACTCCACAGTGGGACCATGAAGCTGTTGTGTAGTACAGGAGACATGGTGCGATGTGTCAGTAAAAACCCAGAGTCCTGCCCACACTGTGCAGAGGCTGCTGTCTGTATTGGATGAAGGGTCTAACTGTGTTGGAACCAGTTCCAAAAAGGCCCCTCAGACTAATCCCAGGAATGGTTAGCTTGTCAGGAAATGTTGGGAAGACTGGGCTTGTATTGCTGCAGTTTAGAAGAGAAAGGAGTGTCTTGACTGAAACTGGCAGATGCTGAAGGGTCTCAGAGGGACGTGGAGAAGAGCGTTCCTCTTGGGCGACAATGTAGAATGAGGGATCCCCCATTCCGAACAGATTTCACCACTTTTTTTTCCTCCCAGAGCATTGTGCGTCTTTGGAACGCTTTTCCTGCACAGGCACTGAAAGCAGAGTCAGCATATTTTTTAAGGCAGAGGGAGATAGATTCTCAGGCGTCAGTTGTGAGCCAGGTGTGTGCCCCCGGGCACACTGCGTTATTGCTGCAATGTTACAGTGAGAGTTACCCAGTGTAGCCCAAGGGGCAGCATTGAATAGCAAAAGTCTTCCCCAGGGGAGGGAGTCCAAAACTAGAGGACATAGGTTTAGGGTGAGAGGAGAAAGATTTAAAAGGGACCTGAGGGACAATTTTTCTCACACACAGTGTGGTTCGTGTGTGGAATGAACTGTCAGAGGAAGTGGTAGATGCTGATACAGTTACAGCATTTGGAAGACATTTGGATAAGTAGATGGATAGGAAAGGTTGAGAGGGATATGGGCCAAACACAGGCAAATGGGACTAGTTTAGGAAACCTGGCCAGCATGGATGAGTTGGGCTGAAGGGCCTGTTTCAATGCTCTGTGACTCTACATGCCAATGGGAGTTCATGGAGCTGCCACATGTCAGATGCCAATGCCTGTGGGCACAAGGTGAGTGTGGCTGATGGCTACGGACCTTGCCCTGAGATTTTGGTGCCCAGTGCCCAACATGGAGGTCCTTTGAAGCAAGTGGCGAGCTGAATCTACTAGGTGCCCACTCAGTATCGCGCTTATTCAGCACATTCTGTAAGGTAGGAAGCGGAATATTAATGAGGTGAGTTGTAACATTGATAAGGTGTTTAACAAGCAACAATGCCCCTTTTACTTGGCAACTTTCAGCTGCAGTGCAAAACTCACCTTCATTGCTTAGCAAACACAGCTGGAATGGGAGACCGAGATGACAAGGTGTAGATCTCAGATTCTCCAGCATCTGCAGTTCCTATTTTCTCTGGAATGAGAAATCGCTGCCTTTGATATAGACATCGCTGAGTCTTGTCCAATTCTGCCACAAATTTCACCCTCACCCACACCACTCAGCCCCCAATAAGATCTGCCTCTTCCTTCATTTGTCACTGCCTCTGCCTGTCCTTCCTGTTGGTCTCAACTCGCAATAAATGGTGTGAACATCACAAAACATCAACTTTGTCTAAAGCAGGGGCTTTTGGGGTCAATGTTAGACTCAGGCGTTATGATACACACTGGCTCAGAGACAGTGACACTACAATTGCACCACAGCAGCACCTCAATTCTGGGAGTTTTAACACACTTGAAATCCCTCTGAAATCAATTTAGTGATGATTGAATTGAGGTATTTAAGAGAAAAACTTTGATAGGTTCGACCGAGAGAAACAATCTCCTCTGGAAGGAAGAGGCTGGAACAAAGTGACAGCTGCTTCACATTCAAGTCAGGCCCCTCCTCAAGGAAAAGCAGGATGCGGACCCTCACACGAAGGGAATAGACATTGGAATTGTCCATCTCCAAAATATCTAGTTGAGACTGGAGCTCAATGAAATGACAAATATATATTAATAGACTTTCCTGGAGCAAGAGCTATTCAGGGTGTTGGAGGAAATGTGGCCAGATATTTGACCAAGACAGAAAGTAGTCAACTGAAATGGAACATGCCCAGGGACTGACAGGTATCTTGCAGTGCACTGTACTTTCAGACAGGCCAAAATGAATGATGGAACGTGTTGCTGACACACAGAGGTGCCAGAAGAGGGAGACAGACACCACGTCTTGATGGATGGTCACAAAGGAATGAGCTTTCATCCAAAAACACAACCTCATCCCGAGAGGTAAAGCACAGACCCTAAATACTTCAGAGGATTTCTTTCTGAGCAGAGGAAACTATCAGGATCAGCCAAGTAGCTACACTGAGCATCACATCAACAGCGATTTATTGTCAGTCAAACTTCCCAATGATTGTTCCAGATTTATTAATTCTGGAATTTCACTGGGATACAGTCCCACACACACACTGACTCTCACTGGGGTACAGTCCAACACACACACTGACTCTCACTGGGGTACAGTCCCACACACACACTGACTCTCACTGGAGTACAGTCCCACACACACACTGACTCTCACTGGGGTACAGTCCCACACACACTGACTCTCACTGGGGTGCAGTCCCACACACACACTGACTCTCACTGGGGTACAGTCCCACACACACTGACTCTCACTGGGGTACAGTCCCACACACACACACTGACTCTCACTGGGGTACAGTCCCACACACACTGACTCTCACTGGGATACAGTCCCACACACACTGACTCTCACTGGGGTACAGTCCCACACACACTGACTCTCACTGGGGTACAGTCCCACACACACACTGACTCTCATTGGGGTACAGTCCCACACACACACTGACTCTCACTGGGGTACAGTCCCACACACACTGACTCTCACTGGGGTACAGTCCCACACACACTGACTCTCACTGGGATACAGTCCCACACACACTGACCCTCACTGGGGTACAGTCCCACACACATACTGACTCTCAATGGGGTACAGTCCCACACACACTGACTCTCACTGGGGTACAGTCCCACACACACTGACTCTCATTGGGGTACAGTCCCACACACACTGACTCTCACTGGGATACAGTCCCACACACATACTGACTCTCACTGGGATACAGTCCCACACACACACTGACTCTCACTGGGGTACAGTCCCACACACACACTGACTCTCACTGGGGTACAGTCCCACACACACTGACTCTCACTGGGGTACAGTCCCACACACACTGACTCTCATTGGGGTACAGTCCCACACACACTGACTCTCACTGGGATACAGTCCCACACACACTGACCCTCACTGGGGTACAGTCCCACACACACTGACCCTCACTGGGGTACAGTCCCACACACATACTGACTCTCACTGGGATACAGTCCCACACACACACTGACTCTCACTGGGGTACAGTCCCACACACATACTGACTCTCAATGGGGTACAGTCCCACACACACACTGACTCTCAATGGTGTACAGTCCCACACACACACTGACTCTCACTGGGGTACAGTCCCACACACATACTGACTCTCACTGGGGTACAGTCCCACACACATACTGACTCTCAATGGGGTACAGTCCCACACACATACTGACTCTCAATGGGGTCCAGTCCCACACATGACTCTCACTGGGGTACAGCCCCACACACAAACTGACTCTCAATGGGGTACAGTCCCACACACACACTGACTCTCACTGGGATACAGTCCCACACACACTGACTCTCACTGGGGGACAGTCCCACACACACATTGACTCTCACTGGGGTACAGTCCCACACACACTGACTCTCACTGGGGTACAGACCCACACACACACTGACTCTCAATGGGGTACAGTCCCACACACACACTGACTCTCACTGGGGTACAGTCCCACACACATACTGACTCTCACTGGGATACAGTCCCACACACATACTGACTCTCAATGGGGTACAGTCCCACACACACACTGACTCTCACTGGGTACAGTCCCACACACATACTGACTCTCAATGGGGTACAGTCCCACACACACACTGACTCTCACTGGGGTACAGTCCCACACACATACTGACTCTCAATGGGGTACAGTCCCACACACACACTGACTCTCACTGGGATACAGTCCCACACACACTGACTCTCACTGGGGTACAGTCCCACACACACACTGACTCTCACTGGGGTACAGTCCCACACACACTGACTCTCACTGGGGTACAGTCCCACACACACTGACTCTCAATGGGGTACAGTCCCATACACACACTGACTCTCACTGGGGTACAGTCCCACACACACTGACTCTCAATGGGGTACAGTCCCACACACACACTGACTCTCACTGGGATACAGTCCCACACACACTGACTCTCACTGGGGTACAGTCCCACACATACTGACTCTCACTGGGGTACAGTCCCATACACACACTGACTCTCACTGGGGTACAGTCCCACACACACTGACTCTCAATGGGGTACAGTCCCACACACACTGACTCTCACTGGGATACAGTCCCACACACACTGACTCTCACTGGGGTACTGTCCCACACACACTGATTCTCACTGGGGCACAGTCCCACACACACTGACTATCACTGGGGTACAGTCCCACACACACTGACTCTCACTGGGGTACAGCCCCACAAACACTGACTCTCACTGGGGCACAGTCCCACACACACACTGACTCTCACTGGGGTACAGTCCCATACACACTGAATCTCATTGTGATACAGTCCCACACACACTGACTCTCACTGGGGTGCAGTCCCACACACACACACTGACTATCACTGGGGTACAGTCCCACACACACACTGACTCTCACTGGGATACAGTCCCACACACTCACTGACTCTCACTGGGGCACAGTCCCACACACACACTGACACACTGACTCTCACTGGGGTACAGTCCCACACACTCACTGACTCTCACTGGGGCACAGTCCCACACACACACACACACACTGACTCTCACTGGGGTACGGTCCCACACACACACTGACTCTCACTGGGGTACACTCCCACACACACACTGACTCTCACTGGGGTACAGTCCCATACACACTGAATCTCATTGTGATACAGACCCACACACACTGACTCTCACTGGGGTGCAGTCCCACACACACACACTGACTATCACTGGGGTACAGTCCCACACACACACTGACTCTCACTGGGGTACAGTCCCATACACACTGACTCTCACTGGGGTACAGTCACACATACACTGACACCCCTCCATCGACACCCTTATCCGCCTAGCCAAACTCATCCTCACCCTCAACAACTTCTCTTTCGATTCCTCCCACTTCCTACAGACAAAGGGGTTGGCCATGGGTACCCACATGGGCCCAAGCTATGCCTGCCTCTTTGTAGGTTAAGTGGAACAGTCCCTCTTCCACACCTACACAGCCCCCAAACCCTACCTCTTCCTCCGTTACATTGATGACTGCATCGGCGCCGCCTCTTGCTCCCAAGAGGAGCTCGAACAGTTCATTCATTTCACCAACACCTTCCACCCCAACCTTCAGTTCACCTGGGCCATCTCCAACACATCCCTCACCTTCCTGGACCTCTCTGTCTCCATCTCAGGCAACCAGCTAGAAACTGATGTCCATTTCAAGCCCACCGACTCCCACAGCTACCTAGACTACACCTCCTCCCACCCACCCTCCTGCAAACAATTGGGACGTTGGATGCCTTCAAGGCAGAGATCAACAAATTCTTGATTTCACAAGGATCAAGGGCTACAGGGAGAGTGCAGGGAAGTGGAGTTGAAATGCCCATCAGCCATGATTTAAAACAGTGGAGTTGATGGGCCAAATGGCCTTACTTCCACTCCTATGTCTTACAGTCTTATGGTCTTATGTCTTAAGGTCTAAAATTCCATCCCCTATTCCCAGTTCCTTCGCCTCCGCCGCATCTGCTCCCATGATAAGACATTCCACTCCCGCACATCCCAGATGTCCACGTTCTTCAAGGACTGCAACATTCCCCCCACAGTGATCGAGAACGCCCTTGACCGTGTCTCCCGCGCCTCCCGCAGAACATCCCTCACACCCCACCCCCGCCACAACCGCCCCAAGAGGATCCCCCTCGTTCTCACACACCACCCCACCAACCAGATACAACGCATCATCCTCCTACACTTCCGCCATCTACAATCCGACCCCACCACCCAAGACATTTTTCCATCCCCGGCCCTGTCCGCTTTCCGGAGAGACCACTCTCTCCGCGACTCCCTTGTCCGCTCCACACTCCCCTTCATCCCCACCACACCCGGCACCTTCCCCTGCAACCGCAGGAAATGCTACACTTGCCCCCACACCTCTTCCTTAACCCCCATCCCAGGCCCCAAGATGACTTTCCATATTAAATAGATGTTCACCTGCACATCCACCAATGTGGTATAATGTATCCACTGTACCCGGTGTGGCTTCCTTTACATTGGGGAAACCAAGCGGAGGCTTGGGGACCGCTTTGCAGAACATCTCTGCTCGGTTCGCAATAAACAACTGCACCTCCCAGTCGCAAACCATTTTAACTTCCCCTCCCATTCCTTAGACGACATGTCCATCATGGGCCTCCTGCAGTGCCACAATGATGCCACCCGAAGGTTGCAGGAACAGCAACTCATATTCCGCTTGGGAACCCTGCAGCCCAATGGTATCAATGTGGACTTCACAAGCTTCAAAATCTCCCCTTCCCCCAACGCATCCCAAAACCAGCCCAGTTCGTCCCCTCCCCCCACTGCACCACACAACCAGCTCAGCTCTTCCCCTCGACCCACTGCATCCCATAACCAGTCCAACCTGTCCCCGCCTCCCTAACCTGTTCTTCCTCTCACCCATCCCTTCCTCCCACATCAAGCCGCACCTTCATTTCCCACCTGCTAACCTCATCCCACCGCCTTGATCTGTCTGTCCTCCCTGGACTGACCTATCCCCTCCCTAACTCCCCACCTACACACATCTTTACTGGCTCCATCCCCACCTCCTTGACCTGTCTGTCTCCTCTCCACCTATCTTCTCCTCTATCCATCTTCTATCCACCTCAGCTTTCCTGCTCCTCTGATGCTGCTTGGCCTGCTGTGTTCATCCAGCTCTACACCTTGATATCTAAGTAAGATGGCAGTTTCCTTCCCTGAAGAACATCAGTGAACAAGACAATTTGCCAACAATTGTCAGCAGTTTCATGGTCATCATTAGACACTTAATTCCACATTCCTATTAAATGCAAATTACACCATCTGCCCTATAATACCACAGATCCATCACTTCTCTCCCTCCCTCTTTCTCTGTCCCAGCAGATGTTTCCAGATTTGCTGACGTCCTCTAACCATTTTAGTTTCTGTTTCGGATCTCCAACATCTGCAGTTCCTTTGTATTTGTTGTACCTTAGTCAATCAACTTTCTCCCTCTCCAACACACTCATGACCCCATTGTGACCAACCACCCCACCCTCCCCCTGCAATAATGTGGCCTTCTCCCCTTCTCCCTCCTGTCCCTGGGCTCTCTCCTTTTCCTCTCAGCTCTTCCCCCTCTTCCCTGATGGTTCCTGGTACCCTCCAAAACCCCCTACCCAGCCAATGGTTTTGTCACCAACCACCCCCCCCCCCCAACCCCGGCCCCCATAGTCCATTCCTGGCTCTTCCTGCCCCTCTCTGACCCTTCTGTTGTTTAAGCCCTTATTAAACAGAGCCCCTTTGCTTGGGATAGTAGAAACTGCAGATGCTGGAGACTGTGAGATAACAAGGTGTAGAGCTGGATGAACACGGCAGGCCAAGCAGCATCAGAGGAGCAGGAAGCTGAAGTTTTGGGCCTGGACCCTTCTTCAGAAAATGGGGGATAGGAAGGAAGTTCTGAAATAAATGGGGAGAGAGGGGTAGGCGGATATTAGGTGGATAGAGGAGAAGATAGGTGGAGAGGAGACAGACAGGTCAAAGAGGTGGGGATGAAGCCAGTAAAGGTGAGTATAGGTGGGGAGGTAGGGAGGGGATAGGTCAGTCCGAGGAGGACAGACAGGTAATGGGGGTTAGTAGGTAGGAAATGGAGGTGCAGTGGGAGGAGGGGATAGGTGGGAGGAAGGACAGGTTAGGGAGGTGGGGGTGAGCTGGGCTGGTTTTGGGGTGCAGTGGGGGGAGGGGAGTTTTTAAAGCTTTTGACGTCCCCTTTGCCTGGGCCAGGTTTGCTGGGAGTGGACCGCACAGCTTCGTTGCTTGGGCAGGCTGGTCAACCTAGTGAGCCTTCACCCCCTCATATGAAGTGATTAGCACAGGGCAGGTACAGATGCCTGAAATTGCACATGAGCTGGTCAACATGGTGAGGTTTCACCCTGGTCCAGAAGGCATTGTTTGTTGAGGAGCCAAGGTTGTGAATCTATTTACAATGTCAGGGTTTTTGTGGGGGTTGGGAGGGAGTTGTCAGGATAAGGCTGTCTTCCTGAACAGATTCCCAGTGGCTGGGATAGAAATGGGTCCTGCCTGAGGCAACGCCCCTCCCCTCACCCCCATCCCCAATCCATTGATCTCAATAACCCCCACCCCGGGCTCGATCTGACTGAACATTTACATGTTTCAGTGCACTCCGCCCCACACCCCCACCCAACTTACCCCACAGATATTCCGTATGTCTGCATACACTCCACCTCTGCCCACTCTACTTGCAGCAACCCCCTCCCCCACCCCTCGCCCCACACCACCACCCCCCGGGGTCAGTGGGGGGGCGCTGTGTTGCCCTGTACTCTGGCATTGCTGAGTGATGTCCACTATTTCCCACCTTCTCTCTCTCTCTCTCTCTGTCTCTCTCTCTCTGTCAGTGGAACAAGCCGCTGGAATGTTCAGACCGTCTCTCCCTGTGGACCATGTGGGACCCATTTTCCATCGCGTGAGTTTTATATTTGCAGTCCCATCTGCTCTGCTGAATGGAACAAAATTTCACATTTTTCTTCCTTGTTTTCAGATCCCTCTGCGTCCTCACCCTTCCCTCTCTCTGCAATCTCCTCTAGTTACCTTGTGTCCCTTCAGGCTCCCAATAAAGCTGGGCCTTCATCCACCTGAGCCCCCTGTTTAGGAATGTACACCAGCACCCCACTACCCCCCATTCCCACTCCCACTCTCTGACTCCCCCCACCCCTAAACCCCATCTTCAGATACTCCTGATTGGATAGAAGTCACAGTGAGTGTGGGAGCGAAGGGATCTCAGATACACAATCAGGAAAGGTGATGCTGAAGGTCCTTTTTTTCCTTTATTCATTAATGGGATAGAACATAGAACATAGAAAAGTACAGCACAGTACAGGCCCTTCGGCCCACAATGTTGTGCCGTGGAATATTCCTAATCCAAACATAAAATAACCTAACCTACATTCCCCTCAATTCACTGCTGTCCATGTGCATGTCCAGCAGTCGCTTAAATGTTGCTAATGACTCTGCTTCCACGGCTACCACTGGAAAAGTATTCCATGTGCTCACAACTTTCTGGGTGAAGAAACTCCCTCTGACGTCTCCTCTATACCTTCCTCCTAACACCTTAAAACTATGACCCCTCATGGCAGTCAATCCTGCCCTGGGGAAAAGTCTCTGGCTATCGGCTCTATCAATGCCTCTCATTACCTTGTACACCTCGATCAGGTCAACTCTCTTCCTGCTTCTCTCCAGTGAGAAAAGTCCGAGCTCAGTCAACCTCTCCTCATAAGACAAGCTCTCCAGTCCAGGCAGCATCCTGGTAAACCTCCTTTGCACCCTCTCCAAAGCATCCACATCTTTCCTATAATAGGGCGACCAGAACTGGACGCAGTATTCCAAGTGTGGTCTCACCAGGGTTTTGTAGAGCTGCAGCAAAACCTCGCGGCTCTTAAACCCGATCCCCCTGTTAATGAAAGCCAAAACACCATATGCTTTCTTAACAACCTCGTCCACCTGGGTGGCAACTTTGAGGGAGCTATGCACTTGAACACCAAGATCCCGCTGTTCCTCCACACTGCCGAGAACCCTGTCTTTAATTCTATATTCAGCATTTAAGTTCGACCTTCCAAAATACATCACTTCGCACTTATCCAGGTTGAACTCCATCTGCCACTTCTCAGCCCAGCTCTGCATACTGTCAATGTCTCACTGAAGCCTGCAATAGCCCTCGATACTATCAACGGCACCTCCAACCTTTGTGTCATCAGCAAACATACTAACCCACCCCTCAACCTCCTCATCCAAGTCATTTAGAAAAACTACAAAGAGCAGAGGCCCAAGAACAGACCCCTGCGGGACACCATTCAGCACTGACCTCCAGGCAGAATACTTACCATCTATAACCACTCTCTGTCTCCTGTCAGCCAACCAATTCTGCATCCAGACAGCCAAATCACCCCGTATCCCATACCTTCTGACTTTATGAATGAGCTTGCCGTGGGATGTGGGCGTCACTCCAAGGCAGCAGTTATTGTCCATCCCTAATTGCCCAGAGGGCAGTTCAGAGTCAATCATATTCCTGTGGTTCTGGAGTCACATGTAGGCCAGTCCAGGTAAGCATGGTAGTTTCCTTCCCGAAGGGGCATTAGTGAACCAGATGGGTTTTTCCTGACAATCAACAATGGATTCATGGTCATCTTCCGATTCTTAATTCCAGATAATTTTACTTCATTCAAATTCCTGCATCTGCTGTGGTAGGGTTCGAACGCAGGTCCCCAGAACATTTCCTGGGTCTCTGGATGAACAGCCTAGCGATAACACTGCTAGGTCATCGTCTCTGCTTGAAAACATTTCACCAAGTACCACACTTCAGGATGCAGTGCAAAACTGAAATTGCTTCTGATTGGTCTACACTTAGACACTGCCTGAACCCAGCCTGCGTGTTATAAAAAGGCACAGGAGATTTACAAGGATAACACCAGAAAGGCATACTTCATGCAAACAGGATTTGAGTGAAGGAGCTGCCTGTATTAAATCAAAGACAAAGGGCCTAATAGATAACACAGTGTAGAGTTGGAGGAACACAGCAGGCCAGGCAGCATCGGAGGAGCAGGAAAGCTAATGTTTCAGGTCAGGACCCTTCAGAAAGTTTTCAGATTTCTGAAGAAGGGTCCAGACTCAAAATATCAACTTTCCTGCTCTTCTGAGCTGCCTGGCCTGCTGCGTTCCTCCAACTTCATGCTGTGTTATTTCAGACTCCAGCATTGGCAGTTCTTACTATCTCCCAGGGTCTGATAGAGGCCTTTAAATGACAAAGACCTCTGACCAAGTGGATCTAGAGACTGTTTCTCCTGTGGGGAACAGCAATGCCAGTCAAGGCTGTTAGTATGAGATAGTCATCCTGCCTGTGATCCCAGGGTCAGGATGGACAAGGAGTGACAGCTGGATGTTGACAGTCAATGCCAGCCAGATACCCACATCCATGCAACTGGGTTCTGATGGTGCAGAATGTGGAGCGATGGTGCAGTCTGAAGGATGCCCATTGAACCCCTCCACACCTTTCCCAAACAATGGGGTTCACCAGTTCTTCATCACCCCCACTGCTCCCAAACCCAGTGCTCGTTGAGGGCGATACATTTCCCATGGTGGAGTGATTTTCATTATGGCGCTCTTTCCAGGTTTGGCGTGAGTTCATTTTGTGAATTTGTTTTAAGGATTGACAGTCACCTAGAAATTTAACGGGTGAGGCAGGAAGAAGAGTGTCTGCAGAAACTGTCCAGCTCAATCACATAGCCGCAGCCAAGGTGAATAAGTCCCTTTGTTTTGGGGTAAATCAGACAATTACACAGAGGGAGAAATTAATAGAAGGTTTTTTAAATGTATTCATGGAATGTGGGCATCATTCTTCAGGACAGCATGTACTGCCATCCCTAATTACCCAGTGAGTGGGTAAGGATGGCAAATTTCCTTCCCTAAGGAATTTTAGTGACCCAGATGGAGTTAGCTCACATTTGACAACAGATTCATTATCATCATTAGACTATTAATTCCAGATTTTTACTGAGTTCAATTTCTACCATCTGCTGTGGAACCCAGGTCCCCAGACGTTACCTGGGTCTCTAGATTAACAGCCCAGTGATAATACCACTCAGCCATCGCCTCCTCTACACTACAGTGATGGTGGGGTGCGCAAGGATTGTCATGAGGATTGATGGTCTGAATGGCCTCGTTCTGTGCTATCTAGCTGAGGTGGAGTGAACTTTGACCAGACATTTGGTCACATCGCTCCTCATGTGAGCCAGGTTGAAATGTTTTTATTAACACCTCTTTAGAATTTCACTGGGGCATTCCAGCCTGTATAAATGATGTTGAAAGTCCATTTGTTAAATCATAGAACATACGAGGAGTCCATTCACCCCATTGCATCTGTGCTATACCTCTGAAAGTTATCCAACTCATTTCACACAGTCTTATTTAGTTAGGATGGGGCTGAGAAGCTACCTTTGACCTTTTAACGGATTGCTCTTTCTGAATATTCTACCTTGTGCCCTCCTAAGGTCAGAGACTCTAAGTGCAGGCGTTGACAGCAAACTCGCTGTGTCTTCTCAATCCAGAGCATCACTTGGGGTCCAGTGAATAGAGACATCTCTTAAAGTATCCAAGATCAGGGCCCAAGTTAACACCACCTCTGCTGGTCTTCTTCTCTTTAACTCAGACCCACTTTGTGAATATATTTTCCCATTCATTCATCTATCAATACCTCTTTGCAATTTGCAGTTCTCCTGGGCCAGTAGTTTGTGTCTGATCCCCCCATTAATACAGGAGCTCTGAAGGCTCTGTGCTCCAATTCTGCTCCCTCTCCAAATCGACAATCTTCCTCACTCCTGATCCACTTTCCTGCTGATAACCCCATCATATACGCAGCTCCCTTCAAATCCTGGTGCCCTCGAACAGCTGCACTCTGTGTCTGTCTTTCCTCAAAGTACTTCCTTCTCTCTCAAAATCCAAAAAGCAGCTACCACGCCCGGTGCTTTGATAGTTTCTTCTTTCGTCCTTGAACACTCTTGACCTCAGTCTGACTTTGCTGATAGCTTTAGTTTCACACGCCTCCTCTATTGCAAATAAAAACAGAAGCTGCTGGAGAAGCTCAGTTTAGTATCTGTCAAGACAGAAATCAATCGAGTTAATGCTTTGCATCCAGCAACTTTTTCCATCCGATTCATTGTCGTCAACATCATTTGAGGGTCAAGCATTTGGAAATCAGCCCCAAAATTTGTCACCCTCTCGTATGTCACTTTTCCTTCACCATCATGGGGTCAAAATCTTGTGAGTCTCCCTATAGCTCAAAGACAGCAGCTGCTTGAGAAGGCAGCTCACCACCACCTTCTCCAGGGGCAATAATGGGATGAGCAATAAATACTTCCCCCAAATGAATTTAATAAAGAAAGAACAATGCAGCACAGGAACAGGACCTTCGGCCCTCCCACCCTGCTCCAACACATTTTGCCCTTCCATGTTAAAACTGCCTTCACTTACAGGATCCTTATCCCTCTATTCCTTTCCTATTTATCTATTTGATAATTCACTTATTTGATAAGTGCCATTTTTACCACATTCCATATTTAAAAGATGATCAACAAATTCAATAAAGTGAGATATGTCCTCTCTGTTTTATGAAAAATTAAATAAAAGCTGCCGTCGGGGGAGAAACACAAGTCCCCCCCAATAGGAGGGAATGTGAGTAAAACACTTCAGCAGTGATCCAGGCAGCTTGAGCTGAGCTGCCCTACAGAGACCAGGTGGAGAAAATCCCAAACCCCAGAGCCCAGCAACAAATGCACCCCCGGTCTCCACGACAATGGGAAGAGATGTACGACTGGAGCCCCTGGGAGCTACAAAGTGTTGCATACTTTCAAAGCAGCTCGAGAAACCTATGACTGTATTTGCCAGCTGCAAGGAGCCTGGGAACTGCCTAACTAGCTTCACAATTGTGTATTTAACACAGAACATTCCTGATCATCAGAATGGTGAACTTTGCTCCATTTACAGACAGTTGTTTCAGTCAGCCCCTGCATGGCTCTAGGTGCCAGGGCAACTTCCAATTCCTGCTCACTCTGTCCTGCTAGAATAGACTTTAATAATTACAGATATGGTTGTGCACCATAAACTCCTTAGAATCACTAACGCTTCATTCCAGTGTTGGTTCAATAATTTCAGTTTGTACATTGACCAGGTACTTTACTGAGTAACACTTTGGATCAAATCCAGCCTCAGTCTTCATACTTGAAGAACTCGTTACATATTTGAAAATAAAGCTACATCCCATTCCCTTAACTGTTTCAGTACCGGGCTCTGCACAAACAAACTCCACAGAATCAAAACCCTCTACATAAAGAATCGAGACATGGAATGACATTGAAATACTGACCACAGAATGGCCTCACAGACTCACCCTGACACACTGCATACAGACTGACACAACACAACACAGAGCCTCCGGTCCCACTGTCAGTGATTACGGAACTATCCCCCCACCCAACCCCAGTGAGAGTCAGTGTGTGTGTGCGGGACTGTACCCCAATGAGAATCAGTGTGAGTGGGACTGTACCCCAGTGAGAGTCAGTGTGAGTGGGACTGTACCCCAGTGAGAGTCAGTGTGTGTGTGTGTGGGAGTGTACCCCAGTGAGAGTCAGTGTGAGTGGGACTGTACCCCAGTGAGAGTCAGTGTGTGTGGGACTGTACCCCAGTGAGAGTCAGTGTGTGTGTGTGTGGGAGTGTACCCCAGTGAGAGTCAGTGTGTGTGTGTGGGACTGTACCCAGTGAGAGTCAGTGTGAGTGGGACTGTACCCCAGTGAGAGTCAGTGTGTGTGGGACTGTACCCCAGTGAGAGTCAGTGTGTGTGTGGGACTGTACCCCAGTGAGAGTCAGTGTGTGTGTGGGACTGTACCCAGTGAGAGTCAGTGTGAGTGGGACTGTACCCCAGTGAGAGTCAGTGTGTGTGTGGGACTGTACCCCAGTGAGAGTCCGTGAGTGTGGGTCTGTACCCCAGTGAGAGTCCGTGAGTGTGGGACTGTACTCCAGTGAGAGTCAGTGCGTGCGGGGCCGTACCCCAGTGAGAGTCAGTGTGTGTGGGTTGTACCCCAGTGAGAGTCAGTGTGTGTGAGACTGTACCCCAGTGAGAGTCAGTGTGTGTGTGGGACTGTACCACAGTGAGAGTCAGTGTGTGTGGGACTGTACCCCAGTGAGAGTCAGTGTGTGTGTGGGACTGTACCCCAGTGAGAGTCAGTGTGTGTGGGTCTGTACCACAGTGAGAGTCAGTGTGTGTGTGGGACTGTACCCCAGTGAGAGTCAGTGTGTGTGTGTGGGACTGTACCCCAGTGAGAGTCAGTGTGTGTGTGGGACTGTACACCAGTGAGAGTCAGTGTGTGTGGGACTGTACCCCAGTGAGAGTCAGTGTGTGTGTGTGGGACTGTACCCCAGTGAGAGTCAGTGTGTGTGTGGGACTGTACACCAGTGAGAGTCAGTGTGTGTGGGACTGTACCCCAGTGAGAGTCAGTGTGTGTGGGACTGTACCCCAGTGAGAGTCAGTGTGTGTGTGTATAAATTCAATTAGCCAAGAAATGTGAACAGATGGCAGTTATTCATCCAATTGATTTGGCTGGGCCTGACAATTAGCTCATGACTGATTTCTGTCCTCAACGTTGCCTTTTGAGCTGGAGATTTTCACTGATTTACAACATTAAATTGAAGCAATTCCTCCTCATCCTCATTCTGAAATTAATCAGCTCTTTATCATGAGACTCTGATTGGAGTTCATCGTGTTCCCTTCGTGTTCCAACCTTCGAATGTCAACTGAGCTCCAGTGGAATGTTGTTTGAATTGGATTTCTTTTAAACCGATATCCTCAGGATGATTGTGGCTGTTGATGCTGTTCTCATGCCAGAAGCCACACTTCACGTTTATTCTGAATACCACTCAGGATCGTTTGATCAGTCTGATTCTTCGTAAGAATTTCTGCACAGTTCGCTCTCACTCTGTTATTCTAAAGCAGCTGTGATATTTCATCTTTGGCTCAGAATCCCTTCAATCCTAATCCCTGGTGCGTGAGCAATCGCAGACAAAAGGCATGGACCTGGCAATATCAGCAATGAAAAGAAATAACCAGCAACTGGTCCTTGTTTGCAGTAAAATTGCTCAACATGTTCTTTAGCATCAGTCAGCGTTGATGTAAAATTAGTGCGACACTTCTGGATTAGATTGTTCAAACTAAATGAACATTTTGGCCAATTCTTGGTTCTCATTCAAACATTGCAGAAGACCAAAAAATCTAAGATTTTGTTTAACAGTGAATACTTACTGTTATTCATGGCATTTTTAGCAGACACCAAGTCTCAGCTATTCATTAGAAGACTGGATCCAGGCCATTCAGCTCCTCAAACCTGTTCTATATATTTCAATGAACTGATGCGTAATTTGTGTCTTCACTCCATCTATCCTGCCTGCTAGAATCTCAGGAAATCTGAACTCTTTGACTATGGGGATTAATGAGTCCAAGTTTTATTACCACTTTGAAGAGTCTTGTGGTGTTTGCTAATCTGTGGATATCAACTTTCGTTCACCAAAGTGAGAGTGAGAGTGTTTCGTCTTCAGGCAGAAGCAACAGAAATGAAGATAATCTGGCCATTAGAAATGAGGGACAGTTTGTCCAGCAAGTGCTGATCTCACGTCGAGAGTCTGGCCTGGATGTTACTGGGGGTAATGTGGTGAGTGACTGAAAAGGCCCAGCATCAACAGTTCTGAAAATGTCAGCATTTTGACAGACATTGATGTCTAGACCACAAAAACCTTAATTTAAAAATTCTTATCTTCAAATCCCCCCCTGGCCTCTGTAACCTCCACCAGCTTAAAAACCATCCTGCAGGAATGCTACTCCCCTCTAACAGTCACATTTTCAGGATTCCTCACTCCCTTTGTCCAGCCCATTTGTGCTCAGGAGACTGAACCCTAAACTCTGGACTTCCTTGAACAAACCTCTGCTTACTTTAAAGCTAACCTCTTCACTGAAACGCTTTCCTCACCGATCTGAACATCTCCCACTTTGTCTCGGTGTCAATTCTGCATTCATGCCATCACTGAGATTCTGAAGCTTCCTGCGAATGTAACAGATTCTCTGAGAATGTATGACTATTGCTGCCCTCAGTCTGTGGGCCTGGATACTGAGCTTTTCCATTGAGACTTCTCGCCTTCTTGATGGAGACGTATAAAACGAGCTGATCTCCCTTGGTACCCTTCACATTTCTGGCCAGTGTCAAAGCTAAAACTTCAGACTGATTGAGGTATAGGAGAGTTACCAGAGTGACAGGCCATTCAGCCTCTCTGGTGTTTGTCATCCCATAAGTCTCCTCGTTGGTCTCACCAAACCAGCAAACCCCTCTAGCCTCTTTTCACTCACATACTTCTCTGGGGTCTCCTTAAACACTTCTTGGCTGCTCCTGGCAGTGTCCATTCTGCTGAGTTAGTAGCTGGTGTACGGTGGGTGGTGGTTCAGGGGTTTGAGGGTTTAACACATTCACAGCATCTACCTGGTCAAACCCTCAGAATCTTATTTGTTTCAATAAGACCCTTCCTTGTCCTTCTAAACACCAGAAGTAAGGCCTCAATGTCTGCTTATTGAACCAACCTCATCATCCCAGGAGTTCATGGGGTGAACCTTTGCCACTCTCCATCTACAGCGAGGAGATCCTGTGGCGAGGAGTGCCACGCTGGGACAGGAACCAAAACTCTGACCTCCCGGCCCACAGCCTGCCTCTCACCGTGGGCCCAGTGTCCAGGAGAGACTGCAGCAGCTGAAGACAGAATGGTGGACAGTCAGGTCCCTTCCCAAGCTAGTGGACTGTTTGATGGGGAGCATGTAGAGAAGCTGAGTTACGTGGCACTGTAATCCCCTCCCAGGCTAAAGGAGTGTTGGCTGCTGGAGGTGGGATTCCCCTCCCACAAAGTGCTGGAGCCACCCCCTCACCCAATCAGGGGGCTACCTGCCCTTCTCCACTACTGGTGGGTGCCAGGTGGGGCATTGGCTGGTACTGCCTGGGTTGGCGGGGGGGGGGTGATGGGATGGGGGGACAGCGGGGTGTTGTAGAGCTCAACCACAATGGATCAAATCTCTGACAATATTTGGATTTGGGTGTTGGGGGGGCTACTGTTGTGAGGCCAAATAGGGGAAAGAGAAATGGGGTGGGGAAGGGGTTCCACCAGAGAGTGCCCTGCAGTGCTCCCCCCACCCCGAGTCTCATAAGGAGAATCCTCCCTCATGTTACTTCATTGAAACCCTGGGTGACAGGTCTCTCGGAGAGAGTCTCTTCATCGCTGACTCAGTCCAAGTGTGGGATAAAAACCTTAATTGGGTATTAATGACCAATCTAAGGCCTCATTGCCAGGCAGTAAGCCACCAGTTACTGGCTCCATTCACTGGCAAAACGGCAGAGGGGGCTGGGGGCTGGACAGCAAGGGCCCAGAGGTAGGGTCCTTCAAGCTGGTTTTCTCCCTGAGCTGGCCACCTGGTTCAGTCTGACATGGGAATGAGTGAAAATAGATTCCTGTGGAGCAGTGAGGGCTGAATCAGGGAGCGCAGTTTCCATAGCACCTTGATGTGACCTAAGGTCATCAAAATGCACTGAACAGCCAATGAAATAGGTCTACTTAAACTGGATTCAAAGTGTCATAATGCAGAAAACACAACAATCAATTCATGCACAGAAAGATCCCACAAACAACAGAGCAACAATGAGTTAGACCAGACAACCCAGAGAGACTGAACAAAGCGCAGGAAATGACACAGCAGCACCAATGGAATCTGCATTTATTACATTCCAATATTTTGCAAAAACACGCTCTAACATAGTGTTTTAAAAAGATTCTGAATATCACAGGCTATTAAAGATTGTCACCAGTAACTGTCATATATAGGTCAACTGAATTGGTAGTCACCTGTCCCCAGGATCTGTACCATTGAAAATCATATCCATCAGGTTTGGATTTCACGGTTTGTCCACAGATAGCTACAGAGCCCTCAGAACCCCGCCTCTGTTCCTCACACCATCTCCTGTCACTAACAGGTCACCATTGAGCCTGACCCCATTCAACAACATCAAACAAACCGAGTTTCTGTTCACATTTTCATCACACCAAGCATGAGGTCAGATTGAAAGAGCAGAGCCTGGTGGAAGTAGGGGAAATCGATTCAGGATCTGATCTTGTTACGATGCCAGTTAAACCAATTCTCCTGACGGCCACCTTTGTGTGCGGCTGCATCAAGCTGAGAGTACGCAGTCACCAAAGTGTCACTTTGTATTGAGGTTTTAATGCCCCCACTGTTAGGGAGGATGGGGCTGGCCTAGCTGCTGTGGAATGCTCCAAGTACTTAGGCTCTTCTATGTAAGCTGTCTCTCGGGGAAAATTTGTAAAGGAAAACCCCTTGGGGCACAAGTCCATCAGGGAGTTGTCAGCATGTAGCATCCCAGAGGCTCTAGGGGAAAAGGAGAGGGTGGGTCCTACCAGGTGACTCCCTGAGCAGACTAGCATTTGGCAGAATCACCAGAACTTTCCAACAAGCACCAGGACATTGCTTGGCTGGTGGTGAGAAAGGCCCTGCCTGGGAGATCCCGTATGCACACCCAGTCAGTGTGTACCACCACATGCTGCCCTCAAAGTGGCTGCAGGGGGTGCAGAGGCAGTCACACACCTCCTGCAGGAACGTGCCTTTCTAAAGAAACTCTGGAGAGAGATGCAGTGGGTTTTGTCGAGGTTCGTCCCGAGCAGTTCCTTGACGCACGACTCTCTGCTCTACGGTCTGTTCCCCAGGACACACACCCAGAACTAACAACGCCACTTCCTGGAGGACCAACAATTCAGTGAAAGACACTCTTTGGTCTGCCTGAAACTTGCTGGACTTCCAGAGCCTGGAGGTGTCCCCAAGTGAGTATTGCAGGCTGGCACATTCCAAAGTCCAGACTACGTGCTGCAGGATGCACGAAAGCTTGGGGCAGTTGGCAGTGGGTGAAGACCAAGATCAAAGTACAACGAGGGTCCATTCAGTTATCAAACCCATTTAGGGCCTCAAATATAAATGAACATAAATATAGTCCTGCATAAGTAAAAATGCCTTCGGATTTTACAATAGCAGGCATTGTCAGATTCCAATGTTTGTTTATCTTGATATGCGCAGGCTAGACAGAACCTCTTTAATATTTGTGAATGTACATGAAGATTTTTAATGGATAAAGTATATTTTGCAATAAAAAGTATTCTGTCCCAGAGTGAGCAGAGCCCTGTTCTATGGGGCGCCCAAAAAGTTGGCATCCAGTAGGATGGCACGGTGGCTCGGTGGTTAGCGCTGCTGCCTCACTGCACCAGGGGCCTGGGTTCGATTCCACCCTCGGTTGACCATCGGTGTGGCATTTACACATTCTCCCTGTGTTAGCGTGGGTTTCCTTCCACAATCCAAGATGTACAAGTTAAGGTGGGTTAGCCAGGCCAAACACAGTCATGGGGATAGGGTAGGATGCTCTGCCTCACAGTCAGTGCAGAATCAATTCCTTCCATGCTGCGGGGATTCTAAGTGCTCACTGCTCCCTGGAACCCAGGATCATTGTCAGACAGGCAGACAGTGTGAGTGCTACCCGTCTCCTCCAGCTAAGCATTAGCTGATGGTTCCTGACACAGTCTGACCTGGGTCTCAGCATCAGGAAGTCATGGAGCGGGGAGGCCAATGGTTATAGTCCCCGAAGGGGCTGACTTTAAAATGGCACACTGTGAACAAGGGAACACCTCAGCTGTGAATCTACTCCCACTGACCAATGAGCATCTTCCCAGTAGCAATCCTCCTTGTGACTGAGGTCACGGGTCACCTTGTTGTTAGCACAGTGATGACCAATGAGGGGATTCCCTACTGTAAAAGGTGATGTTAAATAGATCATGTGAACAAGAAGGGTGGATCTCACTGATTGCTTCAGCAGGCAGTAATGGTTTATGTTCCTGTGATCAGCCCGGACAACCTGCACATTTGCAGGGCTGCACACTTCCATGCTGAGTGGGAACAGTTTCAGGTCTGCGCTCAGTCTCTCAGAGTAGGGTTCACATTTCTAAACCAAGGTAACGGCCAGAGTGGAAAGGGCTCAGACTACAACTGCTTCCTGTTTCTCTGTTTACCACTAATCTATTTTTTTCCTAACTGACCTGTTGGGAGCAGGTGGGACTTGAGCCCAAACCTCCCAGTCCAGGGGTAGGAATGCTACCATTGCACCACAAAAGGGGCCCTCTATGCCTATCACTGAAGACATCCAGAATTAAGCTCAGCTGCAATCAGTTTGAGGGGAGCTCTTAGTTTCTCTGTGAGATGCTATGGCAACCAGGACTGAGAGGATATATCCTGCAGCTCCATCGCTCCTTCTCCCTTCCATCTTGCTCTCGATTCAAACACCAATCTCACCGATGTTTTCTAGATGATCGACTTACTGAACAGATTGAAATCTTCCATCACAAGCTAGTCAGGCTTGGTTTCTGTCGTCTCTCCCCTGCTTTCTCTCATGGCTCCTTGTTATCAGCATTTGTTGTTTGGGAGGTAGTTTTCTCACCACTTTTTACAAAAAGAACTCAATGTCTAAATGCCAGACAGCTATTCTAAACTGTCGTACAGTCCGAGCCAATACACAGTCAGAACCCTGTACAGTCTGAAATACCAACGTCCCCGGAGTGTCACACGACAGAGATTCCACCTCATTTCAGGGAAAGAATACAATGGGGAAAAACCTATTCTTTGGCTCAACCATTCTTCTCCCTGTTGCTGGGATAGAACACCGAAGGACTTTGAATCCAACCCCGATGGAGAGATTCAGCGTGGACCGTCCCACTCAATCAGCTGAAGATGAACAGATCCATTCACTCAAGTGAAGGGGAGGGTTCCACCTCCTAGTTTGGGGCGGGGGGTGGGGGGTGGGGGAGGGTTTAATTATCCACGAGTGCTAACAATTATTATGGTACAGAAACTGTCCCAAATGGTTGTTTACATTCCACACCAGCATCCTCCCATTCCCAAATTTTCCCACTTGTCTCCTGCTCTCTGCTTCAACCATTCCAGGCCGGGCTATGATGAGTAACTGCCAGCTGCTCCAACGTAAAGGCAGCTCCAATCATGAGAAATATAAACAACGTAATCAGTCTCATTGCTTAGCACTTGCTCTATTGAACTTAATGCAACATTAAATATTCCACAGTGTGTGTGGAACACAAAGGGTTTGATCATCTCTCACGGGCCAACAATCCTTCAAATAGCTGCCACATTTTGGTGTGCTCCTAACCAGGACCCATCAGTTGCAGCCCCCCCAGGCACACTCAGAGGCAGGATAAGGCCATCCAACTCAATGAGGCTGAAGCGTAGTATCAGCCCGAACCACCTCAGGTCTCACTGAGAGAGGCTCACTTCCTGAAAGGTCAATGCAAACACAAAGATTATTCCTTTTTGTCTTTATGGATATGGGCACCAATGACAAGGTTGCCCATCCCCCCAGAGGGCAGTTACAAGTCAACCACATTGCTGTGGGTATGGAGTCACCTGTAGGTTAGACCAGGTAAGTGAACCAGGTGGGTTTTTGTAGCATTCAATGATAGTTTCAGGGCCACTATTATTGAGACTAGCTTTCAATTCCTGGTTTATTTAAATTATCAAAATTCCACCAGTCTGTGTGGTGGGATCTGAACTGATGTTGTCAAACCATTCCTTGAGTCTCTAGGTTATTGATACAGTGACACTATTGGGGCATCATTGTCTTCTGAAGGCACACACAGAGCATCACAGTGCATCAGGAGACAATTTTAAATTCCTCTTCCCCTTGTTACTCAGAAATGACTGCTCTCTTGAGCAGCAGGAGCAGCCAACTCTCTCTGTGCAGTGATCCACCCCAATGGCTCAATGACCATCACCTCAATATCCCTTCTGCCACTCTCCCCTTTTTAAAAATACTAACATTCTTATCTTGCACCTTCTACATCTTCAGGTCATTCCTGTAGTTGGAAGAGACAAATAACACTCTTCAGCCTGGGGAGATTACTGCTCACTTCTTTTAATTCAATTCAGATTGACCCTGTTAATTCCACTCCAATCTTTGGTGTAAATTGTGAGCTGCTCCTGGAATTTGTTGGCTTTATTTTGAAACGATTCTGAAAAACCTGGATTATGACAAAGTATAAATTGTTCAATGAATGATGAAGATATTTATAAAACCTCGCTGAGAATCCACAGAGTTTCACTGAACTGCAAGTGGACACAGGCTGAGTGGGTGAGATGTTAATATCATTGGGAGGACATGCCTCAGTAACCCACTGGGTGCTATTAGAAGGATTAAGGCCAGGGGCAGAATAATGACCAAGAGGAGAACAGAAAGAAGGAAGGAAGGGCTCTTTATTTGGTCACCTGGTTGGGTCACCCTACCCTAAATACCAATGGACAACACAAACCCCTTCAACACTGCATCTAGATCCTATGGACCGTGAGCAGATACCAAACAGGCTCCTGCAGGTTTCTGGGTTTCTCATTGAGAGGGAATGAGGCACTAAGTGAGACGTGGCTGATTTTATTTGGAGTGTCAGTGCCCTATTGGCACTTGGTAGGAGTTAATACTGATTCACACATGTCTCCCCCATCCCCGATATTTCAATGCCCTTTCTCAGGGGCTGCAGTGAGACTGTTTAGCACCAGGTTCACTGGAAGGACACAACTAATTTGTTTGGTTGTTGCAAGACAAAGTTTGGTTGAGATTGCTCGGGGAGTGAGCACCGTTACGATTGACTGGCACACAGGTGAAAAGGGGCTTTCCTTTGTGGTCCCTCGGAGATTACACAGAGGCCTGACATTCACTAATCTGTCTGACCACAGGCTACAGGGCCACTGTTGGGGTGCTCAGATTGGGACTTGTCTGGAGTGTGAGATTGAGAATGGGGGCAAACCCACAGGAACAAGTGACAGGGACATCAGAAAAATATCAAAATTGGAAGACATTAGACAACAGAAACACTTCTATAAGGAGCAGACAAAAGCTTAAAAGGATTCTGGTGATTGTCTAGGTAACTGAGCACTGATTCGGTAAATCAGCTCTGACTGCATACTCCTGCGTCTCACAGAACACACTGACTCAACTTGTGATAGCTCCCTCTCCATCTTACAAGGATAGTATCAGAAAGAACAGTGGATTGCTTTGGAAAGAAAAGTGAAGCATCTTTCTGTCAGAAGCAGTTACTCAGTCCTTCTCCTGCTCCAGGAGAAACTGCTGACAGTCAATGTCTCCCTTCACCTCTGGAGAGCCGATCAGCTTCACCCCTGTTTTCGGTTCAACACACCAGCACTTGCCCCTTTGTCCATCCAGCGAAGGGTGACACTGTGGGGGGAGGAGAGGGAAGGAGGGGGGAGGAGGTGAGGAAAGGTGAAATAAAGAGTTATCAGAGAAATGGATTCCACAATCAGCAGATCAATGACATCATTTTCAAATTGACCCAGATGTTCTCTACACAGGTCTGAACTACAGCAACAGGCTGAATAGGCTGGGAGTTTTACCCCCTGGGGTGTAGGAGGCTGAGGGGGTGACCTTATAGAGGGGCATGGAATAGAGTGACTAGCCAAGGTCTCTTCCCCCAGGGTAGGGGAGCCCAACACTAGAGGACATAGGGTTAAGGTGAGAAGGGAAAGACCAAAGGGGTCTAGGGGTAACTTTTCACACAGAAGGTGGTACATGCATGAAACGAGCTGCCGGAGGAAGTGGTGGATGCTGGTATAATTACGACATTTAAAAATGCAGGTGGACAGGTACAGGAATAGGAAATGATTGGAGGGATATGGGCGAAAAGCAGGCAAATGGGACCAGTTCAGTTTGGGAAACCTGGCCAGCAAGAATGAGTTGGGCTGAAGGGTCTGTTTCTGTGCTGTATGACTGTACAACAGTCAGTCAGCGGAACATTCCTGTCAGATTGACTGGGAGAAACCCCAACGCACCCCCGTCAGGAATCAAACAAAAATAGAAAACAAGCTCTTACATCATTGGTACTAATTTATCAAAATCCAAACCTGAAAAGTCAGCAATATTTACTCTGTATCTAACCCCGTGCTGTCCCTGTGCTGACTGGTCTCTGAGACATGTAAAAAGACAGCAGCAGTAATAGCCATGCCTCCAGTTGTCTCTACGGGGAGAATTTCCCAGGTGGAATCATCCTGGGAGTTCAGAAGAAGCTTTGCTGATGCAGTTAACAATCATTGCCAATGAAACACAAACCTGCTTCGGATGATAAAATCCTTTCCTGTCGCAGTTTGGGATGGGAATATGGTACAGATTTTCATGAGTCTGACTCAATGACATGGCAAACCTTTCGAGGGCTCGCTGCAGCTGTCCGTGACAGGGTCCCTGTGAACAGGAACATTACAACAGTAATTAATCTTCTTTCACCCAGGGATACACCACATCATGGCTGACAGTAATTGTATCCAGGAATCCCCTGAGGAAAATTGTTGATTGGAGGAAATGAGACAATGACCTTTGATGGGATGAAACTGGCAGGTGGATGACAGAAAAGTTTAAAGTCTGCAGTTAGAGAACCTTCATAGGAGTTCCGTAAGGGATTCCTAATTTTAATTCATATAAATAAAACCTGATAGAAACATAATCTGGGAGAGTGGAATCAAAGCAGGGAAATTGAAACTGATGGAGAGTAAACTGAAAGAGAGGAACAAGTCAGAAAATGATCAGTTCTAATTGAAGGGGAGATATTCAGAAGAATTGACAGATAAAGTTCATAATTAAAAACATTACACTGTTTCAAAATACGATGATATGAAAGAAATAATAAGTGCGAGAGGGAGGGCTTCAATGGGATAATATTGGTGAAATTTCACCATGCTGAAATATTTACAGAAAATATTAATTACACAGCAGGTGGCAAAATGAAAGCACATTATTGATGTTTTAGCCAGAAACTCAGTCTATTTGATTGGATCCAACCCAATTATTTACCCCTCATCAGAGCCAACAGCGAGGAAACAGACAGAGATAGTTAAACAGTTTGGATTTGAGCTGGGATCTTCTGTTGGGTCTGGTGAGAGGACGTAATGTTTTAAAGCAGGAGCTCAGACTGACTGTGTTTCTAAAGTTTATTTTGTATTTTCCCTGATGTTGGGCATGTTGTTTCGCAGACAGCCTGCTGCATAGAGAACGGGACAGAGGGGCCATGTAGCAGCTCCACAGCAGCATTGCACTTAGGCTGGAAGCTTAAAGCCAAGGTACTGAATTCACCAGAAAATGGTTGTCACAAAACAGAAAGCTGAGGAATGGGTAAGAAGCATAACTGAAATGTTCTGTGGGGTAATGGAGTGCGTTAATAGCTTTGGCCATTGAGCACAAACAGCTGCACAGGGCAGTGTGGTTACTGACTTGCTGTCAGCTCATTATTCCCCTGGTTCCTCAGATGTCAGGCCAGGTCAATGCTGCACTGATCCAGCACCACAGGAAGCCATACCTCACGGACACAGAGTTCAAAACAACTGGCTTTATCAACAGCACTGAAAAACGTTTTAGAGCCGCACAGTCACAGAGTCACAGGGCACAAAAACAAGGTGGTCACGATTGTAGTGTAGTTTGCAAAACAGCAAGCTCACACAAACAGCAAGATGATGAGCTTCAGATCTTTATGTCAGTGATGTTTGTTGAGGGATAAATACTGGTCATGTCATGAATCAAAAATCCCTTTTCATCTGCAAGACAGTTACCAAATGATCATTTCCACCTGCGTGTGAGAGCAGGCAAACAAATAGCACTGCATTCAGCAACTCGGACCAGAAACATTCCCACTGACCGCACCACGCTCCCTCACTGTTTGCTCTGACAACAGCATAGAGAGATAGAAAGAGGGAGAGGAAAAGAGAGAGAAACAGATGGAGAGAGAGAGACAGGGTAGAAATGATGCAACACTATTGTCTGACTCGCCATTATTCGTGGCTCATCACGAATGTGGTTGTTCTTTGACCTCCCATTGCTGTGCGTTTTCTCGCGAATCCGAGCGTAGTGTTTGGCGATGCATTTCTTGTCGTAGGAGTGGCACGGGATGTGACTGCCGTCTGGATGTTCCAGTTCCCAGTAATCATCCGATTCTGCAGGAATAATGGCAACTTGAAACTGCAGAGCAGGGAAGGCAAAAACTTAGAAACTTTTCCAAAGCTTCACAACCAATCGGTTCACTCCAAGAGCCATACACACAGTTAACAGGAGGCAGTCCAACTGTAACACACCTGTGTGCCCCACCCGTCATCTCACACACACACACATACACACACACACACTCTCACACACACACACACACACACACACACACACAGACATCAGATCAACAACATTCTGGAGCAATGTACACTGCAGCTGTAAGATATAATTTACCATCAGCACTGACCCACCGACAGTGCGGCGCTCCCTCAGCCCTGACACTCCGACAGTGCCCACTCCCTCAGCACTGACCCACCGACAGTGCGGCGCTCCCTCAGCACTGACCCACCGACAGTGCGGCGCTCCCTCAGCCCTGACACTCCGACAGTGCCCACTCCCTCAGCACTGACCAACCGACAGTGCGGCGCTCCCTCAGCCCTGACACTCCGACAGTGCCCACTCCCTCAGCACTGACCAACCGACAGTGCCCGCTCCCTCAGCACTGACCAACCGACAGTGCGGCGCTCCCTCAGCCCTGACACTCCGACAGTGCCCACTCCCTCAGCACTGACCAACCGACAGTGCCCACTCCCTCAGCACTGACCAACCGACAGTGCCCGCTCCCTCAGCACTGACTCTCCGACAGTTCCTGCTCCCTCAGCACTGACCCTCCGACAGTGCAGCACTCCCTTAGTACTGACCTTCCGACAGTGCGGCGCTCCCTCAGCACTGACCCTCCGACAGTACGGCGCTCCCTCAGCACTGACCCTCCGACAGTGCGGCGCTCCCTCAGCGCGGACCCTCCGACAGTGCGGCGCTCCCTCAGCACTGACCCTCCGACAGTGCGGCGCTCCCTCAGTACTGACCCTCCGACAGTGCGGCGCTCCCTCAGCACTGACCCTCCGACAGTGCGGCGCTCCCTCAGCACTGAACCTCTGACAGTACGGCGCTCCCTCAGCACTGACCCTCCGACAGTGCAGCGCTCCCTCAGCACTGAACCTCCGACAGTGCGGCGCTCCCTCAGCACTGACCCTCCGACAGTGCGGCTCTCCCTCAGCACTAACCCTCTGACAGCGCGGTGCTCCCTCTGCACTGACCCTCCATCAGTGCGGTGCTCCCTCAGCCCTGACACTCCGACAGTGCAGTGCTCCCTCAGCACTGACCCTCTGACAGTGCGGCGCTCCCTCAGCGCTGACCCTCCGACAGTGCGGCGCTCCCTCAGTACTGACCCTCCGACAGTGCGGCGCTCCCTCAGCACTGACCCTCCGACAGTGCGGCGCTCCCTCAGCGCTGACCCTCCGACAGTGCAGCGCTCCCTCAGCACTGACCCTCCGACAGTGCGCCGCTCCCTCAGCGCTGACCCTCCGACAGTGCAGCGCTCCCTCAGCACTGACCCTCCGACAGTGCGGTGCTCCCTCAGTACTGACCCTCCGACAGTGCGGCGCTCCCTCAGCACTGACCCTCCGACAGTGCGGCGCTTCCTCAGTACTGACCCTCCGACAGTGCAGTGCTCCCTCAGACAGGAGTTTGTAAGAATAAGAAGCAATATATTTGAAGCACATACAATCTTGAGGAGTCTTGATGTGGTCACTGCTAAAAGATTCTGAAAAAGTCAGATTGGACTCAAAATGCTCTATGTATTTCTCTCTCTACAGATGCTGCTGAGTTTCTCCAGCATTCTGTGTTCATGTTAAATGTGGAAAGGATATTTACTCTTTTGGGGAGTCTTGAACATGGGGTCACTGCTTCAGAATGACGAGTCCCAGAAATGATGGGATTTTTTACCTGGCAGAGGATTGCTAGTTTTGGGGCTGGTCTTCCTGAAAAGCTGGTGGAAGCAGGGTATGCATGTTTTGAAGGGAGAGGTAGATAGATTGCTGTTCAGTAAGGAGATGAGAGATTTTAGGGAGCAGCTGTAAATATGGACTGAGGGTTACAATTAGAGCAGCCACAGTCTTACTGAATGGCAGAACCCCCACAAAGAGCTGAATGGCTTACTGCTTGCTCATTTACCCGTATGCTCCAGAGTGCTGGAATCCAGAGACAAACAGCAGCAGTTCCTCACTGAGTCTTTGTGATAAAACCACTCGCTTTCACATCTCTTTTGACTCAGCTGCAGGGGTAAGGCCTGGAATGTTGAGGACCCACTTGGTTTTGGAATATCTACCACTCTTCATCATTTCTCTGGGGTGAACATAACACGACGTCAAAGCTTGCAGTCACACCTTAATGATGGAATCTCACCCAGGTCCACTCTGCTTCACTGCTACCTTTCCTAATTCAAAACTTCCGGAATCCAAAATCTTAGACTTCTAGTATCCTTTTTGCTCACCCTTCTTCTTCTCTATCCATCCCCACCTCCTTTCCTGTTTCTCTCTCTCTATCTCCCCTTCTCCCCCTCTTCTCTGTCTCACACACACTCTCACCATTCTTCTCTTTCCTTCATTCTTGCCCTCTCTCTACTCACTCTGTCCCTCAAGTCCCACTCTCCCTCATTCTTCTCTCTCTCACCCCCTCTGGCTCTCCCCATTCCTGGTCTCTCTCCCTCTTCCACCCACTCTCTCCCATTTCCCTTTCTCTTTCCATCTCTCCCTCCTCTTCCCCCTCCCTACCCACTCTCTCACTCTCCATTCTACACAGAATCGAAGGGTTAAGGAAACACTTCCTTTGGTGCCAGTTCTAACTGCAGCCAATCAGATTCTGATTCCAAAAATACACAGAGTTGAAGGCGTTGAGGGAATCTCTCTTGATCCAACCCTCGCCAGGAAATTCTTTCAGGAATTGCTTCGCAAAAGCGATTCTTGTCCTTGCCCAAGTCAACAGACTTGTACAGTTCCCAGTCTCTCACCAGGGTTAACTGTTTGCTGGTTCACACTCTAGTGGGTTTTATCAAAAGTATCCCACACCATCTGAACAGCGTCCCCTCCCTTCCCATCCAAAGATCAACCTCATCCTCCTTCAGGGGCAGGAGCTGACTAGGGGTAATGGCAGGGGCTCCTGTCTCAGGCTGGGGACCCCAGGAGGGTAAATGGAGTTAAACCCCAGATCAGCCATGACCCAAAGGGAAGGGACAGGCTGACAGAGGCAAAGTCTCCCGCTATTCCCACCACAGGACATTATGATCAGGAGGAGGCCATTCAATCCATTCTACCCATGTTGGCCCCTTCAATGAATCCCACGCTGACGGAGGGTCACCAGACCAGGAACGTTAACTCTGATTTCTCCTCAGAGGTGCTGCCAGACCTGCTGAGCTTTCCCAGCAATTTCTGTTCTTGTTAATGAATCGCACTCCTCTTGTTCATACAGTTGCTTTATTTATTCATTTCTCAAAATATATTTTAGAAGTTGCCACTGAACCAACATTGACATTGATGTGATTCCCAGATCATGATGCATCCATTTGCAACAATGTTGGGGTAGGAAGAGTTAATGGGTTCAAAACATTAACTCTGTTTCTCTCTCTTCACAGATGCTGCCAGACCTACTGAGTTTCTCCAGCTCGACGTAGTTGCTGCTACTTTCACCCCTTCATATGGGTTATTTTGTTCAACTAGTACATCTCCAGTGCAGCACATTTCAGGAGTCTCATATCCAGCTGAGCGAATTGACTGTCTTGTTTAAGCCTTTGTCTGTGTACGGTTCTGCCTGTGAAACACTGTCCACATCTAACAGCTTCACTACCCAAGGTCAACGTGTGAGATCATTCTTTGCAGTCTGGGCCAAGGTCACAGCAAAGCAGGAAGTGACGGGTTTTTGAAATTTTCTTTTTAAACAATTTTAATTCTCTCCAGTAGGTCCAACTGATGACTTTATATTAAATAGATAGTTAAAGAAAGCATTTTTATAACCATCCTAATAGCTCTGGTACAACCACAAAGACTGAAATCATTATTAAAAAGCCTCAAACACATGGTTCTCATTACACAGCTCACAAGGGGATAATTAACAACAGTAACCCTGCGTTGGCCAAGGGCCTGCTTCTGATCCTCTAATGCAGGCAGCCAGGTGAGCTTATTACACCAGGCAATCATTTCAACAGTTTCTCCAGAATTCATTGGCTTTAAGAAGTTCATAAATTCCTGCATTGCATTCTGAAGGAGAAAGGCCAACAAGCATCACACTGACTAGACACTGATGGCCCACAAGAGTAGCAGGACAGATACTGGCCAGCAGCACTGTCTGGCTCACAGAACGGCTGTAACATAGTGTCTGTCAGAACATTGGGGTGTGAGCTCAGGACAGCAACAACACCCAGACAGAAGGAAAAAGCCACCAATAGCAACTTCACAATGAAGTCAAGTATACTTGGTCAGGTGCAGATCATCACGGAATGGATCGGAATTGGCAGTCAGTTCCAGGTAGTGCTGTGATGTTCAGTGCAAACCCTGCTCCTTTTAAGTTGCTGTGCTGAATGGTAAACTGAAGTCACTGCGATGGTTTAAACTGTTGGGGTTATATTGTTTTTGTAAGTGTCAGGATCCAGGTCCCAGGCACAATGTCCCAATGCAATACAACCTCTGAAGTCATTGCATCACTCATTTGGTTATTTATCTAAAACTAACACAGTAAGAGCTCGATCAATGCTTCTCACAGGCCATCAGGCCTAGGGGACAGAATAGGCCATTCAGCTCACTGAATCTGCTTCACCATTCAATGAGATCATGATGGATTTGATAGTCCTCAACTCCACTTTCCTGCCTTTTCCCCTGAATGCTTGGCTTCCCCTTACTGATTCAATATCTATCTCAACCTTGAATATACTGAATGAGCCAGCCTCAACAGTCTTCTGTGGTAAAGAATTTTACAAGTTCACTACCCTGTGAAACACGAAATCCTCGTCTATCTTAAATGGGCATCCTTTTACTGGGAGATAATTCAGTCTGGTTCTAGATTCTCCCATAAGGGAAAACAAATTCTCTGCATCTACTTTGTTAAGCCCTTAAGAATCTTACACATTTCAATAAGTCTCCTCTTATTCTAAATTCCAAAAAGTAACAACCCACTCAACATATAGTCACAGACTGTCATCTGTAAAAATGCCCCCATTATCCAAACTCTGTCTTCTATTAATTAGCCAATCCTCTATTCATACCATCTCCAAAAGCACGGATTTGTATCTTAAGTAGCCTAATATGTGGTATCTTGTTAAGGGTCTTTAAAAATCCAAATATATTACACCTACTGATTCCCCTTTATCTGTTCAACTTGTTCCCTACTCAAAGAATTCTAATGCATTTTTCAGGCATGGTTTCCCCTTCCTGAATCTGTGCGGACTCTGCTTGATCATATTAATTGTTTCTAAATGTTCTGCTAATAATGTCATTTTTAGTAGATTCTAACACTTCCCAATAACAAAATGTTTAGCTATCTGACATATATTTACCTGTTTTTTCTCTCCCTACTTTTGAATAAAGTACTACATCGGTAGGACTCCAGAATCTAAAGATTCTTGGAAGATTACTACCAAGGGAAAGTGAATTACTACCAGTGGTTTCTCAATCTTGGTAACTACTTCTTCTAAGTTCCAAAGATGGGATCCATCAGATCCAGGGGATTGAGATAACATGGTGTAGAGCTGGATGAACACAGCGGGCCAAGCAGCATCAGAGGAGCAGGAAAGCTTGACGTTTCAGGTCGGGACCCTTCTTCAGAAACTCATTGGTCTTTAGCCTCAATGGTCTCCTCAGTACATTTTCTACAGTTAAAGTTATTGCGTTTATTTCCTTACCTTTTTTGCCCCTTAAATATTTAATAATTTTGGAATACTGTTAACATTCTCTACCTTAAAGGCTGATGCAAAGTACTGATTCAACTCGTCTGCCATTTCCTGGCTCCCCATTATTACTTCCCCAGCCTCATTCTCCAAGGAGTGAAGTATTCACTTTGGCTTTCCCCCTCCTTTTTATATGTTTAAAGAAGATCACAGTGTCTGTCTTTATTTCACCTGCTGGTTTATTTCAGATTGTTTATTTTCTTGCTTTTCTTGGTATATGTTGGCCATTAAACTTTACCCAAGCCTCTGGTTTACCACTAATATTTGCTGCATCGTATGCTTTTTCTTTCAATGTAATATAATCCTTCACTTCCTTGGCTGTTTAACTCCTTTCTAACATCCTCCATCCTCACTGGGATGTATCTTTGTTATAATTCAACTATTTTCCCAAACATCTGCCATTATTAATTAACTTTTTTTTTGCTAAGCTCCTTTCCCAGTTTTTCCCAGCTATCTCTGTTTCCATTCCATCTTAATTAAGCTTAATTATGTTTCACTAGGTTGTTTCTGAATCAAGTCTCTCACTCTCAAACAGAATGCTAATTTCTACCATATTATGGTCACTGATTCCAAGGGATGCTTCATTCTGATCATTTATCAAACTTGCCTCATTACACATTACCAGATGCAAAATAGCCTGAGCCCTGGCTGGACCCAATCAAACTAGTTCCAGGAAACTGTCCCAAGTGCACACAATGAATTCTTCTTGATGACCATCTCTGCATATTTGATTTTCCCAACCCATGAGAAGACTAAAGTCACCGATGAGGATTGTACTACCTTTTTTCACATCCCCCTCCTTATCTCCTGATTTATTCTCTGTCCTACAGCATTGTTATTGTTAGGAGGAGGGTGCTATAGACTATTACCAGCAGTGAGTCTTCCCCTTGTTTTATTTTTAATATTCAATTATTGGACTTGGGGTTTGCTGGCTGGGCCCAACATTTATTGCCTGTCCCTAGTGGCCCCCTTCAGAAGGTGGTGGTGAGCTGTTGTCTTGAACAATTGCAGTCCACATGCTGTGGGCTGACCAGTAATGCTGTAAGGCGGGAAATTTCCAGGATTTGACCCAGCGACCATGAAGGAATGATAATATATTTCCAAATCAGGATGGTGAGTGGTTTGGAGGAGAACTTGCAGGGGGTGGTGTTCCCATGTGTCTGCTGCCCTTGTCCTTCCAGATGGAAGTGGCCATGAGTTTGAAAGGTGCTGTCTGAGGATCTTTGGTGAATGTCTGCAGTGTATCTTGTAGATGCTACACACTGATGCGACCCTGAGCGTTGGTGGTGGGGGGAGTGAATGTTTGCAGATGTAGTGCCAATCAAGCGGCTGCTTTGTCCTGGATGGTATCGAGTTTCTCCAGTATTCTCAGCGCTGTACCGTTACCGCTGAATGTGTTCCCTCCACCCAAATCGATTGTACATTTTCCAACCCAAGGTCATTTCTTGCTGTCGCTCTGCGCTGACTGAGCTAGCCCATCAGCCCTTCCTTCCTGCACAGCTTTTCAAAACGTCACATACCCCTGAATATTGAGTTCCCGATCTCCATAATACAGTGCCCCATTAACACTATTTGTGCCATTAATTCATTTATTTTCTTCCCACTTTGACACTACGTGTTTTGCTGTATTTGTACACTCTGTCCCTTCCTGTCCCACTCTGGATACCGTTATCCTGCCAATGTGGAGGGTAACAACTGGATTCCACACACTCCCCCCAGACCGTCCACATGGTTGCACCAGCCCTGCACCTACAAGTCAGATATCTCGCAGATGTCAATTGCATTTCAATCGGTTTATTCCGGCGATTTCATCATCACGTTTACAAAACAGAGCCGATTGCTGGACTCGCAGGAGCTCAATCATCAGAGCTGTCCCGCTGTGCCACCCATCACATACAGTACAAATACAGTGTTGATGTAGGCGAGAGAGTGAAAAGGACTGTGAGTGCTCGGTACAGTCACTAGGGTTTGAGATGAAAAATGCTCCAGAACCTAACACATTGTCTTGACATACACGGACTTTATAAAGTTTTAAACATTTATGCATGTTACAAGGGAAACAGAAAAATTATCCCTCACTCCCCTTTACAATTCACCATCAGTGCCCATGTCACCTACACATGTTGGCTGTTCACTGGGACTCAAGTACGTTGCACAGTATTTCCAGCAGGAGTGGGCCATTTGGCCCATTGGCACCGTGCTGGGCTTTCTGCTCCACATGAAGATTCACTCAGCCCCTTATCAATCAGCATATCCTATTCCTTTCTCAGTCACGTGTTTATGCAGCTTCCTCCTTCAATGAATCAATACTATCGAAAGGATGAAGAATATGAAATGCATGTTAACACAAGGCTGAGTCAGCAAAAGTTTGTCATGGGGAGATCATGCCTGACAAATCGGTTAGAATTATTTGAGAAGGTAACAAACAAGTTAGACAAAGGAGATCCAGTGTCTAAAAGACATTAAGGTGGACAAGTCCCCATGTCCGGATGGGATCTATCCCAGGTTACTGAGGGAAGAGAGAGGAAATAGCCGGGGCCTTAACAGATATCTTTGCAGCGTCCTTAGACAAAGGGTGAGGTCCCGGAGGACTGGAGAATTGCTGATGTTGTCCCCTTGTTTAAGAAGGATAGCAAGGATAATCCAGGTAATTATCGACCGGTGAGCCTGACGTCAGTGGTAGGGATGTATCAGTGATAATGGGAACTGCAGATGCTGGAGAATCCAAGATAATAAAGTGTGAAGCTGGATGAACACAGCAGGCCAAGCAGCATCTCAGGAGCACAAAAGCTGACGTTACGGGCTTAGACCCTTCACATGAAGGGTCTAGGCCCGAAACGTCAGCTTTTGTGCTCCTGAGATGCTGCTTGGCCTGCTGTGCTCATCCAGCTTCACACTTTATTATCTTATGTCAGTGGTAGGGAAGCTACTGGAGAAGATACTGAGGGATAGGATCTATTCCCATTTGGAAGAAAATGGGCTTATCAGTGATAGGCAACATGGTTTTGTGCAGGGAAGGTCATGTCTTACTAACTTAATAGAATTCTTTGAGGACGTGACAAAGTTGATTGATGAGGGAAAGGCTGTAGATGTCATATACATGGACTTCAGTAAGGTGTTTGATAAGGTTCCCCATGGCAGGCTGATGGAGAAAGTGACGTTGCATGGGGACCAGGGTGTGCTAGCTAGATGGACAAAAACTGGCTGGGCAACAGGAGACAGAGGGTAGTAGTAGAAGGGAGTTTCTCAAATTGGAGACCTGTAACCAGTGATGTTCCACAGGGATCTGTGCTGGGACCACTGTTGTTTGTGATATATGTAAATGATCCGGAGGAAGGTGTAGGTGTACATTCCAATGTTTACACCCTGATGTGTACACCGCAAGACTGTCACTTCTTCATATCACAGATGGTGTCTAATTCAACAGCATCCAGTAAACTTTCAGACCAGAACCAGTCTGTCAGGAAGATTACTTCCCAACCAGCTTTATAGTTCTCACACTTTATCAGGAAATAAGCCAAAGGTACAATGGAATTCCAGCTATTCCCACCAGCAGGGAGTCTCAGATTCCAATTCCCTTATCTCTGGAGATTGCTCTGAAGTTAAACATTGACAGATAAACACTGAGCTGGCTTGCAGAGAGTAAGACTGAGCAAAGTGGCTACTCAGAACTGAGTGCATGTCTTTGCTTGTTCATGCAGAGCAGTAGTGATTAAACTGATCTCATCAGGAGAAATAAAAGGGATAAAGGAAAGAGCTGGGACCCCTCTACCTCAGGCCACCCAGAGTCTCTGTAACTCTGAGAGGCTTCACTCCAAACCTGCCACAGGTGTTTGTGAGTCCAGTTTTATTTTGGCTAAGTGCTGACCTGGCTGTTTGGCTCTGTCACATCTGTTCCACAGGCCCTGGCACAGTGACAGCAGAGACAGAAAGGCAGCCTCCAACACCAGCCTATAATGTTAAGAGTGTGCACTTTCTCTCTTACAAACTGACTTTTTAACTTTTTGTTCCTGGAAATTTAATTTCCTCTCAGACAGAGCCATAGGCTCCATTAAATATCACGACTGTCTTCTCACAGAGCTCCATCTCTGCTCTGGGACTGGGGCCACATCACAGTTTAAGCCCAATTCCATCCTCACTCAGAGATAGCAAGAACCACAGATTCTGGAGTCAGAGATAACACAGTGTGGGGCTGGAGAAACACAGCAGGACAGGCAGCATCAGAGGGCCAGGAAAGCAGACGTTTCGGGTTGGGACCCTCCATCCACACTCAAATGGCTTTAGTGAGCGAGACAAGGAGGGATTGAGGGGGGTTCGGGGGGGGGGGGGGGGGGGGTTGCTGCTGGAGAGCGGGCATTGTTTGGGCCATTCCTGGACCGCCACGCTCTGGGCTTGTCAGGACAGGAAACCCATGCAACTTTAATTCATGGTGTTTGATTTCCTTAAAGGAATTTGTCACTGTTTTTTTCCAGAACAAAATAGGATTCCAATCTGGATGAAACTGAATAGCCATCAGGGAATCTGCTTTACAACTGCCTTCAAAATCATGATTCCAACCAAATTCAGAGCTAAGACTCTACTCCCTCCTCTGTAACCGAATTCTCAACTTCCTGACCCACAGAGTGCAATCGGTAAGGCCAGGCGGCTACACCTCCCCCATGCTAATCCTCAACAATCGGAGCCCCACCAGGCTGTGTCATCAGCTCCCCACTTTACACCTTGTACTCTCACAACTGTGTGGCCAAGTTCTGCTCTAACTCCATTTACAAATTTGCTAATGACACGACCATAGTGACTTGAATGTCTGACAACGATGAGACAGAGTACAGGAAAGAGATAGACAGCTTAGTGATAAGGGGTAAAGATAACAATCTCTCCCTCAATGTCAGCAAAATGAATGAGCTGGTCATCGACTTCAGGAAGCAGAGTAGAGGACACATTTCTGCCTGTGGCCGTGGCGCTGAGGTGGAGCAGTTGAAACTTTCAGGTTCCCAGGGTAATTACCAACAATCTGGTCCTGGTCCAGCCACATCATCACTATAGTTAAGAAAACACGCCAACATCTCTACCTCCTCAGGAGGCGAAGGAAATTCTGCATGTCTACAACGACACCTACCAGTTGTTATAAATGCACCACAGAAAGCATTCTATCGAGGTTTATCCCAGCCTGGTACAGCAACTCTCTGCCCAAGGCCATAAGAAATTACAGGGAGTTGTGAATGCAGCCCAGTCCAACACAAAAGCCAACCTTCCTTCCATTGACTCCATCTGCACTTTCCAATGCCTTAAAGAACCCCTCCCACCCCGGCTGTACTCTCTTCCATCGGGCAGAAAATAAAATTCAAAAACACATACCGACAGATTTAAGAATAGCTTCTTCCCTGCTGTTATCGGACTTATGAACAAAGTCTCAGTTATTAAAATTAATCTTTCTCTGTAGCTGTAACACAAAATTCTGCATTCTGTTTTAGTACCTTGATGTAGTTATGTAAGGTATGATTTGCTTGGACAGTGCACAAAACAATACTTTCCACTGTAGCTGAGTACATGTGACAATAATCAATCAAAACAAAATTAATTTATTTTCCTTACATGTACTTTTGTAAGACAGAGAGGCATAGAGAAGACATGCAGGAGAGAGAGAGAAAGAGAGCGAGAGAGAGAGACAGATGGACAGAGAGAGAGAGAGACAGACCTAGAGAAAGACAGACAGGGAGAGAGAGGCAGGGGAGAAAGAGAGTGTATGTGTGTGAATATGTGAGACAGCATGATAGAAAGGAGGAGGAGACAGAGAGAGGGAAGAAAGAGACAGATGAGGGAAGGGAGGGGGAGAGAGAGAGAGAGAAAAAGAGGGAGCAGTAGAGAGGGAGAGAGAGAGACACTTACACATTTGGAGAGGCACGTCTCCAGCAGGGAGTAACTGGATAATGATCGGACTGGTGCCTGGTTGACTTTCCTGTGCCTATCCTGAGGCTCAGAGGCTACTTTTGACGTCTTCACTGTTATTTCAGCTAATGAGCTACAGATGGGTTGGATGCCTTTGCAGTGGCTGTGAATGGACAGAAAGGAGGCTCTCACTGTCTCACAGCCCGCTATGATGCTGAGGCACACTCATCCCAAGGTGCAGTCATCCCTGCTCCAGACTGTACACCTTCAGCAGCCTCCCATTTCAAATCAGCTCCTTAGAACCAGGGGCTGGAGTCAGTCAGGTTCGTGTGCGAGGCACACAACTGGCTGTAGACAGAATCCAAAAAAATCCCAGGCCTCAGTCAAACTACAATCAGGCCAGCAAAAACGGCAGGAGCAGCAATTCCAAGCAGCATACTCTGCTCCCCCTCCCCCTCCCCATCCCACTGCCTCCAAACCTGAACTCTCCAGGTAAACAAACTGCCTCTGTGAGCCTTGGTCATTATCACCCACTGTGCAAAGGATTCCCACTCAGCTCAGTGATCACAGAAATACCGATCAGTGTATCCTCCGTCCCTCCGTACACCTGCCCCTATAATCAGGTTCACAGCACTATGGCATGGTGCGATAGGGTTAGCACTTCTGCCTCACAGCATCAGGGACCTGGGCTCAGTTCCACCTTCGGGCAACTATCTGTGAGCTTTCAAAGCTATGCCGGTAGGGTGGTTTAGCCATGGGAAACACAGGGTTACACAGATAGCATACAATGTTTTCGAGACTCGATGGGCCAAACAGCTTCTACCTGCACTGTAGAGATTCTAGACAGGGGCACTTTCGTATTTAAAGTAAAATCATAAAGGAGGGAGGTGAAAAAGATCACAATCCCCACAAGACACAGAAAGAGGGGGAGAAGGCAGCTGCCGAGAATGGGGGGGAGGGGGGTGTCAATGGCCGAGAATGATTTTATTTTTGGTTCGGGGAGATTACTGATTCTGGAATCATGGTGAACAAACAGAGGTCAATTTTAACCAGCCACGATCACACAGGCTGGAGTGGCTTTAGTCTGTTCATGGGCAATAACAGGCTCAAACGAAAAGGGAAATGGCTGAGTGTTCATCTCGTGGGGTCAGCAGTAACCATCTACAAAAGGCTCTAAAATCCAGGTGGCAGGAATTTGGAAAACTAATCAAAAACCAGCCAGACACCATCTGTGGTGTCAGCCAAAGGGAATTCGGAAAAAGAGAAAATAGTTTCAGGGAGTACAGGCAGCTGGACAGATCTGTAGATAGCACACTAACCATCAACAAAGCTGAGATTACATTTTTGGATTGAAATATAAACTCTTTTGAGATTGACACAGAGTCAAAGAGTTTTATATTTGAATTTACACTGACTTAAAGGTACCATTCAACATTTCTCAGGTAGAATCATGGATAGTGAACGCCTCAGTATGGAATGACATCCAGGTGATATCCTGGAGAAGGGCCACTGAACCCAGAATGTTAACTCTGCTTCCTCTCCACAGGTGCTACCAGACCTGCTGAGTTTCTCCAGCAACATTTGTTTTTGCCAGTGACACCCCAACTGAATTCCAACTGTTCAAGCAACATACGCTGTTTTATTTTACATTCAGATGCTCTAAGATGCTAAGGGAAAAACCTCTCAAAATCTTGCTCGTGAATGGTACAGAGGGGTTTCAGACCTGCTTTTTCCAGGAAAGCTCCAGAAAGTTCACAAAGACTGGGTACAAATAAACTTCAGACTCCAACTCATGTCATACAAGCTGCGATCCCAACAGTCAATTGGCCAGATCATCAGGAAAATTGCTGTAAAGGGCAAGAGTATTACTCTTCCAAAGAGGAAATGTCAAAGAGGTTCAATGAGCTAGTCATTACTTCCTCACCAATTAAAGTCTTAGGGAAAGATATTTTGTGCCAAGAAAAGGCCATATCCTTGATGCTATGCTTGAACTGACCCAAGTTTGAAATATGGGGAAGACCAGCAACAATTCCCTACTCCAGGAACAGCCAGTGTGTTGACAGGATCAGCAAATGCAGCAAACCAACATGACCTGAGACTGAAGCAGTTTGTCACAACTACTCCAACACTGTCCAGCTCCTTGTGAAGCATGTGACACCAAGGAACCATGGGCATGTGACACCAAGGAACCATGGGCATGTGACACCAAGGAACCATGGGCATGTGACACCAAGGAACCATGGGCATGTGACACCAAGGAACCATGGGCATGTGACACCAAGGAACCATGGGCATGTGACACCAAGGAACCATGGGCATGTGACACCAAGGAACCATGGGCATGTGACACCAAGGAACCATGGGCATGTGACACCAAGGAACCATGGGCATGTGACACCAAGGAACCATGGGCATGTGACACCAAGGAACCATGGGCATGTGACACCAAGGAACCATGGGCATGTGACACCAAGGAACCATGGGCATGTGACACCAAGGAACCATGGGCATGTGACACCAAGGAACCATGGGCATGTGCAGGAATCCCTGGTTTCAAAGGCAGATCCCAAAACAGACCAACCCAACCTTACAGCACTGACAGCTGGGAGAGTGTCGAGAAGATGCACAAGCAAAGACACATCAATAAGCTTCAGGCTCAAACAAGTGAAAGTCCAATTTCTGAATTTTCATGTTGTTAACCTCACACACTCTATCAATGCTGTTTATACCGTATGTCCTGAAAAGGTTGGGCAACATTTCTAATAAAGCCTAAACTAACGTGGCAGCTCATGCCCACATAATATCCTAATCATCTTAAAGGACATGTAGCTCAGCAAGTTCTACTCCACAATACAGCCCAGGGCTGATTCTAGCCATGACAGGTTTGTCTTATGATGAGAGGTTGAGCAGTTTAGGCTGATACATAGAACATAGAACAATACAGCGCAGAACAGGCCCTTCGGCACTCGATGTTGTGCCGACCTGTGAACTAATCTAAGCCCATCCCCCTACACTATCCTATACACTCTGCAGTTTAGAAGAATGAGTGGAGATGTACTTGAAAAAGTAGACAGACAGAGGATGTTTCCTCATGTGGGTCATCTAGAATAAGGGGTTATCCTAATTTTAGGATAAGGGGTAGCAGATTTAAAATAGATGAGAAATTACTTCTCAATCAGAGTTGTAAATCTGTGGAATTCACTAGCCCAGGGAGCAGTGTATGTTCAGACATGGTGTGAAATTAAGAAGGGGGTAGACAGATCTTTAAATACTAACAGGTTGAAGGGCTCTGGGGACAGGCAGGAACGTGGAGTTGAGGCCGAGATGAGAACAGCCTTGATCATTTTAAATGGCAGAGTAGGTTCGATGGGCTGAATGGCCTACTCCTGCTCCCAGTACCTTTCTTCTAATGTTCTAATGAGAGACCATCAACAGCATATAATGGATCTTCAATTCCACGTCTTGGAAGAATCACACTGCTGTGCTAATATACTAACATGCGGTTGCTTTGTGAAATCTTCTGCTAGGTAAATGCCAACAGTCCGGCAGCAGCAAGGCGCCCAGTTCACACAGGCTTTGGGGAAGTAACTATTCAGAAGATTCAAACCACACCCAGTGTGATAGATTGACATCAAAGAATCATTAACTATCAGGATTGGTACAACTTTGAAATGAGATATGGACCAGGATGATCAAATCTGATGCACTCAGCAGATTAACCAGCCCACCCAAAGGCTCAAATATTCCTCTCGATAAACATTTTGAGAATGTCTTTAACTTCATTGTCAAAATCATCAATGTTGCTCGGTTCCATTTTAGCCAGAGCCAGTGAGAACAATTACAATCAGTAACTGCTAAAGTTGGGCATCTTTAAGAGTTACAAAAGGTATTTTTTCCAGGGATGACCTGAGAATGTTAAAGTAAGAGCCGAGATAGTGAAGTATTATAGAATAACCGGACATGGCCATGCAGAGACA
>NC_081384.1:1721913-1731913 GCF_030684315.1 Stegostoma tigrinum | reverse complement strand
TATTCTCTGCAACAGATGAATGGGAGGCTGAGGAGCTGGTGTAGGGGCCAGGGTTCTCACTTCTTGGATCAGAGGGATCTCTTCTGGGCTAGATGTGACTTGTACAAGAGGGGCAGGTTACACTTGAACTGAGGGGTTTCCAATATCCTCATGGGGAGATTTGCTAGCGCTACCCGGGAGGATTCAAACTAGTTTGACAGAGGAGTGGGACTCTGAATGAGAGAGGGGCCATCGAAAAGTCAAGGGAAAATACATTAGCCATCGAGGGGCTATTCACGATACTATTCAGGATAGCCAGGGGGCATAGTAAAGGGAGGGAAAAGATGTGTAAATAAATGTACTTCAAACCAATGCATGATGCCCGACTGGTAAGGCAGATGAGCTCAGAGCATAGATTGGGTCTGGGGACTAGGATATTAGAGCCATAACAGGAACAGAGCTGAGAGAACGGTAGGACTGGCAGCTCATTGTTCCAGAAACTATAGGCGTGACAGAAGTACGAGTGAGTGAGGAGGGGGAGCTGCCCTTTTGATAAGAAAAGACATAATAACAGTGCTTAGAGAGGGTATTCTTAAAGGGGCATTAAATGAGGTTTAGAAATTTAGAAACAAGAAAGGGCTGAGCCTAAATAGCCAGCAGATACAGGAGGAGCAGCTGTGTAGAGAGATTATAGATACCTGTAGGAATAATACAGTAGGATTGACTGGGCCACCCCGTCTATAAAAGGCTTTGGGTGAAATTTGTCAAAATCATTATGTAGAGGGTCCTACTTGGGAGGGTGCAGCACTGGGCCTCCTGTTAGGAACTGAGTTTGGGCAAGAGACAGAAGTATCAATTGGAGAGTGCTTTGGGTCCAGTGACCATAACTCTCTTAGTCATGGAAAAAGATAGTACAGGCCCACAGGCTAAGGTGCTGAACTAGAGCAGGGCCAATTCCGGGTCCATCAGGCAGGATCTAGCAGAGGTCGACTGGGCGAGTCTGTTTGAAAGAAAAGGATCGACTGGCAAATGTGAGGCTTTTAAAACTGTGATATCAAGAGTCCAGGGACAGTACATCCCTGTCAGGATGAAGGGAAAAGCTGCAGGTTTAGGGATCCCTGGCTGACAAGGGATATTGAGGCTCTGGTCAGGAAAAGGAAGAATACGGAATACATACATAGAGAAGAAGTGCTCCTAAGATGCTGCTTGGCCTGCTGTGTTCGTCCAGCTCCACACTTTGTTATCAAGACACACACTGGGTTTAAGCTATCAGGCTCAAGTGAATCCCTAGATGTCTATAAAAGGTGTAGGAGAACACTTCAGAGGGAAAACAGAAGAGCAAAGAGAGGGTATGAGATGGATCTGACAGAAAGGTTAGAGATAACCCCGTGAGATTCTATAGCTGTACTAAGAGTAAAAGGTGCCTATGGAGAGAATAGGTCCCCTTAAAGCTCAGCATGGCCGTCGATGTGTGGAGACACAGGAGATGGGGGGGGGGGGGGGGGGGCGGTTTAATGAATATTTCTCCTCAGTGTTCACTGAGGAGAGAATAATGGGTGCTAAGGAAATAAGGGAGACAGGTGGGGATGTTTTGGAGTGCATACGTATAAATACTGAGGAGGTGTTTGCAGCCTTAAAGCGCGTTAAGGGGATAATCGAGTCCATCCTTAGACGCTGTGGGAGGCTCGGGAAGGAATTGCAGAGGCCCTCGCAGGGATTTTTGCTTCATCCTTAGCCACTGGTGAAGTTCCGGAAGAGTGGAGGGTGGTTAATGTTGTTCCATTGGTTAAGACAAGCCGGGGAAATACAGGCCAGTAAGCCTGACATCAGTGGGAGGCAAGTTATTGGAGAGGACACTGGGGGACAGGATCAACCGACATTTGGTTAGTAAAGGTCTGGATCAGGGATACTCAGCATGGATTGTGCACAGGAAGTCAAGTCTGACAAATCTTTTTGAGTTTTTCGAAGAAGTAGCCAAGAGGATGGATGAGGGTAGGGCAGTGGATGTTGTCTATATGGATTTTAGTAGGGCCTTTGACAAGGTCCCACACAGTAGCCTGGTTATGAAGGTTAGGTCAGATGGGATCCAGGGAGAGCTAGCCAATTGGATTCAAAATTGGCTCGATGGTAGGAAACAGAGGGGGATGGTTGCAGGTTGTTTCTCAGACTGGAGGCCTGTGACTAGTGCTGTGTCACAGGGGTCAGTGCTGGGGCCTTGGTTTTTACATCAATGATCTGGATGTGAACGTACAAGGCATGGTTAGTAAGTTTGCAGATGATACAAAATTAGGAGGTATCATCGATAGCGAGGAAGCTTATCAAAAATTACAGAGGGATCTTGATCAGATGGGGAACTGGGCTGAGGACTGGCAAATTCAATTCAATACAGATAAGTGTGAGGTGTTGCACTTTGGAAAGTCAAACCAATCTAAGACTTATGCAATAAATGGTAAGTTCCTGAGGAGTGTTGTGGAACAGAGGGACCTAACAGTACAAGTACATAGTTTGTTAAGAGTAGCATCACAGGTAGAGGGGTTGGTGGAGAATGGTATTTAGCATGCTGGCCTTCATAGGTCAAGGCATTGAGTATATGAGCTGGGACGTTATGTCACAGTTATATAAGTTGTTGGTGAGGTCACGCTTGGAGTATTATGTACAGTTTTAGATTAGATTAGATTACCTACAATGTGGAAACAGGCCCTTCGGCCCAACAAGTCCACAGTGCCCCTTGAATTATCCCACCCAGACCCATCCCCCATAACCCACACACCCCTGAACACTACAGGCAATTTAGCATGGCCGATCCATCTAGTCTGCACGTCTTTGGACTGTGGGAGGGAACCGGAGCACCCGGAGGAAACCCACGCAGACACGGGGAGAATGTACAAAATCCACACAGACTGTCGCCCGAGGCTGGAATTGAACCCGGGTCCCCAGCACTGTGAGGCTGCAGTGCTAACCACTGAGCCACCATGCCATTTTGATTAGCCTGTTATAGGAAAGACATAGTTAAACTGGGAAGTGTGCAAAGAAGATTTACAAGGATGTTGCCAGGACTAGTAGGGCTGAGTTACAGGGAGAGGTTGGCCAGGATAGGACCTTATTCCTTGGAACGTAGGAGAATGAGGGGTGACCTTACTGAGGTGCATAAAGTGGCAAGGGGCATAGATAAAATGAATCCATATAGTTGTTTTTTTACCCAGGGATGGGGAATTGAAAATTGATGGGGCATAGGTTTAAGGTGAGTGGGGAAACATTCCAGAAGGGCCTGAGGGGCAACTTCTTTATGTAGAGAGTGGTAAGTACATGGAATGGGCTGCCAGAGAAAGTGGTTAAGGCAGGTATAATAGCAATATTCAATAATCACTTGGATAGGTACATGGATGGGAAGGGTTTAGAAGGATATGGACTAAATGCAGGCAATTGGAACTCGCAGAGTGGGCACCAGGGCCAGCATGGACCAGTTTGGGCTGAAGGGCCTGTTTCCATGTTGTATTACTCTATGATTCTATTACTCCATAACATGGCATATTAAATGTCCATTATTCACAATTCTAAAAAATAATTTTTCAAAACAATGTGGGGTGTTGCTTGTAGGGCCGGGGCAGAATGGCAATGAAATGAACAAAAAGACTAGAGACTTTTATCTCTAGAGACTAGAGACATGTGGGAGTATTTCAAACCGCAGTTGATAAAGAGTTCCGGAGCACACATTCCTGCAAGAATGAAGGGTAGGTGTGGGCAAGTTACATCAGCCTTGGAAGACCAGGGATGTTATGACCTTGGTCAAAAAGGAAAGGGAAGCATACATAAGGTCTAGGAGGATGAGATCTGACAAAGCCCTTGAAGTATATAAGGAAAGTAGGAGAGAACTTAAACAAGGAATTAGAAATGCTGAAAGGGGTCATGAAAAGTTGTGAGCAAACAGGATTAAGGCGAATCCCAAGGCTTTTTTACACAAAGAGGAAAAGCAAAGGGGTAGCCAGGGAAAGGGTTGGCCCACTCAAGGAGAAAGGAAGGAGCCAGAAGAAGTAGGTGAGGTCCTAAATGAATATTTAGTGTTGGTATTCTCAAAGAGAAGGAATTGGTGGAGGACAATCTCAGGGAAGGGAATGTCGGATTTATAGCCAAGTTGTTATTGAAAAGGAAGAAGGTTTATGCATCTTAAAAAGTATTAAGGTAGATAATGCCCGGGTCCTAAAGGGATCTAACCCAAAATATTGACGGAGGCAACAGAACAAATTGCTGGATCATTTACAGACAACTTTGGCCACAGGAGGGGTACCAGAGGACTGGAGAATAGCTAATGTTGTCTCACTGTTTTAAAAGGGTAACAGGGATAATCCAGGAAATTACAGGCCTGCGAGTCTCACGTTGGTGTTAGGGAAATTATTGCAGAAGATTCTCAGGGCCAAGATTTACTCACATTTAGATGTAAATGGACTGGTCAGTGATAAACAGCATGGTTTTTTTGCAGGGGAGGTCGTGCCACACTAATCTGAGGGAAAAATGGTTGATGTTGTCTATGTAGACTTCAGTAAAGCCTTTGACAAGGTCCCTCCTGGCAGACTGGTACAAAAGATGATGCCACATGGTATCAGGGTGAGCTGACAAGATGGATGCAAAATTGGTTTAGTCATAGGAGACAGAGGGTAGCACTGGAAGAATACTTTTCGGAATGGAGAGCTGTGACTCGTGGTGTTCCACAGGGATCAGTGCTCGGACCTCTGCTGTTCGTGATTTACATAAATGATTTGTAGGAAAACGTACTTGGTCTAATTAGTAAGTTTGTGAACGATACAAAGATTGGTGGAGTTGCAGAAAGTGAGGACTGTCAGAGGTTACAACAGGATACAGGTCAATTAGAGGCATGGGCAGAAAAATGGCAGATGGAGTTTAATCCGGACAAATGTGAGGGGATGCATTTTGGAAGGGCAAGTACAGGTGGAAATTATACAGTGAATAGCAGAACCTTTAGGAGTATTGATGTGCAGAGGGACCTAGGTATGCAGGTCCCCAGATCACTGAAGGTGGCAGTGCAGGTGGATAACATAGTAAAAAAGTCCTATGGCATGCTTGCCTTCACTGGAAGGAGCATTGAGTATAAGGATAGACAAGTTATCCTGCTGCTTTACAGAACTTTAGTTAGGTCTCATTTGGAATATTGGCTAAAGTTCTGTTTACCACACTACTAGAAGGATGTGGATGCTTTGGAGAGGGTACGGAAAATGTTTGCCAGGACGTTGCCTGGTTTGGGATATTTTAGCTGTGAAGAAAGGTCTGATGAAGGGTCTAGGCCCAAAACGTCAGCTTTTGTGCTCCTAAGATGCTGCTTGGCCTGCTGTGTTCATCCAGCTCCACACTTTGCTATTTCGGATAGATTGGGCTTGGTTTCACTGGAATGCAGGAGGCTGAAGAGAGACCTCATAGACGTTTATAAGATTGTGAATGGGATGGATAGAGTGGAAAGTATGAGGTTTTTTTCCCGGGGGGTGCAGTCAATTACAAGGGGAGACAGGTTCAAGGTGTGGGGGGTGAGGAGGTCGGGTGTGGTTGGGGGGGGTGCGAGGGGAGGTGGGCGATGGTGTTGGAAGTTCAAACCCGATGTGTAGGGCAGGTTTTGCACACAAAGGGTGGTGAGCGCCTGGAACAGAGCAGGTGGTGGAAACAGACACAATAGCAGCGTTCAGGAAGCACCTGGACACGTCTATAAATAGGAAGGGAATAGAGATCCTGAGAGTGAAGACAATTTTAGTATGGAAGGGCGAAACATGTTGGTGCTGTACTGTTCTTTATTTTGTTCTACCCTCTACCTCATCTGGTCCTGACCTGTGCCTTGTAGATAGTGGACAGGATTTGAGGAGTCGGGAGGTGAGTTACTCTCTGCAGGATTTCCCGCCTCTGACCTGCTCTTGTAGCCACATTCTAACTACATGCTGTTTTTTAAAGTTCACTTGTGGGACATGAACACACTGGCTGGCCAGCACTTCTTGCCCATCCCTAGTCGCCTCCCTTGAGAAGGTGGGGGTGAGCTGCCTGCTTGACCCGCTGTCGGTTGGGGGAAGTTCCAGGATTTTGATTCAGCGACAGTGAAGGAACAAAACATTTCAGGATAGTGAGTGACTCAGAAGAGAACTTGCAGGGGGAGGTGTTCCCATGTATCTGCTGCCCCTCCCCTTCCAGATGAAGTGGTTGTGGGTTTGGAAGGTGCTGTTTGAGGACGTTTGGTGAATTTCTGCAGTGCATCCTGTAGACAGTACACTCTGCTGTTACTGAACATCGGTGGTGGAGGGAGTGGATGTTTGTGGATGTGGTGCCAATGAAGCTCTTGAACATTTTCCATTAAAGGCTTTGAGAAATTTGGGACACAAGGAGCACTGAATGAGCTGCATGTAGGACAAATATGGGATTTATTCTGGCTCCCAACTCTCTCTAACACCAGGGGCCTCCTCACCTGATCAGAAATCAAATGGCACTGATTAGTTATAACACCATCCTCACTCGATCATGAGACCATCTAATGGGAAAAGAGAAGCTGCCGGGTCCTTAGTCTTCAGCATGCTACAAGCCCTGGGTCCAGTGTGTCTTCCTGGAACCTTCAAAAGACCACTCCATTATCCTCCCCCCATCCACGTTATACTAATTAATTTCATGGACTATATGATTACTCTGTATGCAACCCTGTGCTGTCCCTGTCTTGGGAGTGTTCGATGGGAATAAGTGGGGACCTGCAGTGTTCCTGAAGGATGTGTGTCTGCATTGAGAGTCCCATTAATATACAGGAATGCCCCATTTCAGGGAGAGTCGCTTACTGCTGAGTTTTGTGAGGAAGCATGTTCCATTGTTCATTACCAGGATCCACTGTGACCTTCAGCAGCTCAAATAGAATTGCAAATATAAAACAAAATGGGAACCAGATGTGGAAATGTTATTGGAAACTGAGAGCTCATTAGGAAATCTTGTATTTAACCCCAAAGATTCTGTTGTTTCTTTTAGATTCTGTCAGAATCCCCATTCTTGTCTTGTTAAAATGCTACCTTTGCCCCAAATGATAACACGCTTAACGCAGAAACACTAGAGAGACTGTTTAAAAAATGATTGGGAAAAGATGGTAGTCATAACCTCTTTAATTGTCAATCAGGAAGGATGCAATGGGCTGAAACACATCATTGGAAGAGAAAAGACTTGGGGGGTTGGGGGTGGTTTTGAGCTGTGCGAAAGGTTTTTGACGTGGTTATATATCCAGATGACAGTTCCATGTTTGGCAAATGCACAATTCGGGGGCCACAAGTCTAAGCCAGTCATTAATAAACCCAATTGGAAATTCTGGAGAAAGGTCTTGATCCAGTGAGTGCAGATATTCCCACAGGATTTCACAGAGTTATAGGAGTGCTAGAGCCCTGAACGAGACCTTGCAGCCCATCATTTCTGCAGTAGCTCTCCCACGAGCTTCTCACTGGTCCCAATCTCCTGTAAACTCTCCGTAACTCTGCACATTGCTCCTGTTTGAATTGTTATCCAATTCCCTGAATGCCTCATTTTATCCTGCTTCCTCCATGCTTTTCGAGCAGCCCATTTTCCACAGCCACTTGTTACATTAAAAGATTTTCCTCATTTCACTGTCAATTGACATGTGCCCTTCTTACTTTCCACTCTCACACAAATGGAAACATTTTTTTCCTATTTACTCTCTCCTGACTTCTGATGATTCTTAATACTCCAATCAGATCTTCTCTCATTGCTCAATCTCCAGAAATATCGTTCTTAGCCACCTGATCCAAATGTTGGTCAAACCACACCCCCCCCCACTTCCGCCATCCATGCCTCTCATCTCAGTCCAACCCTGCACCATCACTTGGTAATGCCCACAAGCAGCAAATGATTGCATTCAAGTCAACTTCCTGTTTTCCCAATGTTCAACATCCTCAGATTCCTGGGAAAAGCTGGAGACACAGAGACACAGAGGGAGAGGCAGACACAGGCACAGTCAGACACACAGAGACACAGAGGCAGACACACATAGACGCACAGAGACATACAGGCAGAGGCAGACACAGGCACAGACAGACACACAGGGACACAGGGGCAGACACACAGAGGCACACAGGCAGAGACAGACACAGGCACAGACAGACACACAGAGACACAGAGGCAGACACACACAGGCAGAGGCAGACACAGGCACAGACAGACACACAAGACACAGAGGCAGACACACACAGGCAGAGGCAGACATACACAGGCAGACACAAAGAGACACAGAGGCAGACACACAAACAGAGGCAGACACACAGGCAGACGCAGACACAAACACACAGAGACACACAGGCAGAGGCAGACACAGGCACAGACAGACACACAGAGACACAGAGGCAGACACACAGGTAGACGCAGACACAGGCACACAGGGACAGTGGCAGACACACAGGCAGACGCAGACACAGGCACAGATAGACACACAGAGACAGAGACAGGCACAGGCAGAGGCAGACACAGGCAGAAGCAGACACACAGAGACAGAGACAGAGGAAGAGGCAGCTACACAGGCAGAGGCAGACACACAGAGACAGAGACAGACAGAGTAAGAGGCAGACACACAGAGACAGAGACAGAGGCAGACACACAGAGACAAAGACAGACAGAGGAAGAGGCAGACACACAGAGACAGAGACAGAGGCAGACACACAGAGACAGAGGCAGACACACAGAGACAGAGACAGACAGAGTAAGAGGCAGACACACAGAGACAGAGACAGAGGCAGAGACAGAGGAAGAGGCAGCCACACAGGCAGAAACACACAGGCACAAAGACAGGGAAGAGACAGCCTCACCCTGTAGGTCTCAGACACCAACAAACTCAGCACAGAGAGTCCCAACTGCAAAAGGAGATCATCCCACCACCTCCTGAGACCACTAGAGGGTCCAGATTGGCATCGGATCCGCAGGTTTGATGCCAGCTGTTGTATGGAGGAGATTGGGATGAAGGTTAGGAAGTAGGTAGAAGGGTGTAGGAGGATTCCGTCAGAGAACAGAGAGACTACAACCATCAGGACAGACAAACATACCTGACCTCCATTCCTAGAGATTGAACCTGCGTGACCGAAACTAAACTTGCATAAACAAACACAGTTACTAACAAATTGAGCTGGGAATTCAGAAGAAACCCCTTTACTCAGACAGCTGATGGAACTTGCTATCACCCGGGGCAGGATCAATGGAACTCTGGCACTGTTTCTGGTCTGTGCCCCCTGCTCCCAAAGCCGAGCATAGCGTGCCCTACCCAGAGTCCAGCGGGTCTCTGCCCCCACTCCACCCCAATGCACCCCCTAGAGAGGAGGTGGGGCACAGAGAGAGAGAGAGAGAGAGAGAGAGAGAGAGCGGGAGAGAAAATTTATTGATAAGGTGAGATGGAAAAAGAGAACATTCAGGTGGAGCAGCACAGAATAATCGGGCTGAAGGGCCTGTTTCTGGATTGAAGATTTGATACAATGATCTACACTAAAACAATGGCCTAGAGATACCTGGCACACAATGTGATAGAATTGGAAACCAGTCATGTTGTTGGGAAGATTGTGAAAACGTGTGCAACTGGAGGGTGGGTCTGATTTTGAGTTGATCATCCCAACAGGAGAGAACACTGAGTGTTCATTGAACCATCAAAACACTGGATAAACATATCACTGTGAGGAAGCTTGGCTCACAGCTCAGATGTCCTTAGATTCTAATTGACTTTCCTGGCATCTCAGCTCTGTATTCTCTCTGACTGCAGCTGGCTCTCAGTTCTGTTCATCTCGATGCAGCAAAGGGAGCTCAGGCTCCACAACACGCACTCCCTTTGCCTGCTATTGTCTCTCTGCCCAAATGAACTTGCTTTCCTGGCTTCAGATTACAATGCTGCCACAGGTCCTGATGTGGTGTCACAGTAACTATCCTCTTATAATCCCTTCTCCGATTATAAACAGAAGGCTTTGAAAATACGAGAAATCATCTCCTGAATCTTTCTTTGAAATTACAGTTTATA